>NC_136903.1:71790386-72023725 GCF_949606895.1 Notothenia rossii | reverse complement strand
GGTACACTTCATAATCCACAGAACACAAAGGTTTGGACCAGATAGAGCTGATTTGTCTATGTCAGCAGCATAACGCAGTTTGTTGTCATGATCAGGGGAATTCATCCACAAAAAACACACTGGATGCTGCAATTGGTCAGAAACCAGAGGAGACTGTGAAGTCCACCGTAGACGGACCACTTTAGGACAAAATGTACTCTCCATTAAAGGCAGCTCATTGTGGAATAACCTCCCAACTGAGTTACGGGATTGTCCCAGTCTCAATAGCTTCAAAGGTCACCTCAAAGAATGGTTGAGAAACAAACATCCGTGCAATCACCGCTAAATGCACTTTAACACAGGGGTATCTTCTCTTGCACTTTATGTATCTCTTGTATCTTCTCTTGCACTTTATATGTCGTTGCTGCTATATTGTATTACCATGTGATAAATACTTGTGTATGTTGCTCTTGCTCTTTTGCACCTTTTGCATATCATGTATTTTGTTTTTGCTATGTTTGTAAAATGTAATTATCTTAAATGTTTTATGTGAGGGACTGCGGATGGAAATGAGCTCAAAGCTAAATCTGGCACTGTTACGCTTGACACATTTGAATGTTTCAAATGTTCATTACTGTGCATTGTCTCTGCCAAATAATCGATTAAATAAATAAAATAAATCACTAATGATGAGGGGAAATTACTCTCCGGTTGCCTTTGTCAAATATCCTGTTGTTGTTTCTGCAAGGTTTTACAAACCAAGTCCATCTAATCTTAAGCCAATGTCATTCAGTCATACAATTTATGGAAAACTGACTGACCTGCTGTTTTATCTTATTCAGTCAGACTTCCACCAGGAGGAGGAAATGGTTTGATCACATATTGCTTATCTGGCTCTTGTCCTCTTTGTGTTCAGGCTGTTTCCATCCTGCTCTAAGAGCAAGTTTAAAGACAGGTTTCACGTTAAGCTTATTCTACAACCACCCATATGGATGTGACAACTCCAAAATTGTATTTCTGTGCAAATGATATTCAAGCAAAACCTTGGAAGTTTGTCTAGTGAACCACTAGTATTATATTAGCATTTGAGAAGCACAAAAATAGTCATTTGTATAGCTTATACATCTTTTATAAGCTGCAATAATCTATATTTTTCTACAAACCAATTCAATTGCTAGATGTAATGTGATAGGCTCACCTACAAGCCAGGTTTCCATCCAAATGTGTCACACATTTTAACAAAGAATATGCAAAATAAAATGCAACTGCTGTTTAATTGGTTGTGTTTTCCTCTCAGGGTGTGACTACCAGGGCAGCTACATTAAATGAGGGTGCTCAATCAAACAACCTGGGTCAGCTGACAGAGAGCGAGCAGTGATGACCTGCGGTGACACAGACTCACTTCACCTTTCTGGAGCAGGAGCCCCTCGGCTGAGGCAGCATCGTTGGATTCACGCTTGTCTCACTGTTTCTCTTCCTCATATTTGATCCCCAATTACTCTCCGATTTTTCTTCTCCACCATGGTTTTGGCTATCCTGGATTTCTTCTTTTATAACACGTTGGTTTGATCGTGTGTTTACTCTGCATGGACACACATGTACAGGCGATGATAACAGATGAGATGTTAAAATATGGTTTTGAAGCATTACAGAGACTGTATATCATATTGTATATGTAGACATTTCTAACTTTTTCCATTGAAAATTAATGGGTGGATTTTTTTGTAATATTTTCACAAGGGACCAATTCCACAAAATTCCCTCTGAGAGTTTAAAACCCTTCACTCTGTCATACTCTGCATCCTGAAGTGACTGAGAGACTGTGGTTTAACTCGGGGGTCTGAATCGGGTCTGTATCTCTGTGGTTCCCTGCAGATTAGCAAATAGCTGTTTTTTCCCCGTTGGTGGGCTATTTTAACCCTGCCATTGTTAAACTGTTATCTGAACGAAACACATTTGCAAACTTACACAAAGCACCCGTCCTAGTCGAGCAGAAAGAGGAAAAGGGGAACAAAGATAAAACAGGTGCTCACCTGTCACTGTCATCATGAATGTAAATAATCTCATGTGGGATCGTATCAATAAAGAGCCTCTGTGCTGTCCCAACACACACAGGGGATGAAAGAGAAATGCTGTTGTCACCATCATTTTTATAAAAACGTTAAGATATTTCAGAGTAACACTTTGTCACACAGTCATGGATGACTGAGACAATGAGACCACTGGCCCCTGGGCTCAGACATGTTAGAGGGACCCCCAACCCTCTGTCAGCACATGGGAGCAAGACCCCCAGACTGTGGTACGTATTTTGAAGTAACTTCTCTTATATATTTGGTTGTTTTGCATCTTTTCTCAGCTTTTTGCATCTTTTATGTTTTTTTTGTTATTAGATTTCGCTGTGTGGTCATTGTGCATCTCTTGGTTCTCTTGGTAGCAAAATGTTTCAAAATGTTTCAAAATGGGTTGTAGTCGTGCAACATTTTGTGTCTTGTGTTGTTTTGCATTTCTTTGTAATCATTTTGCATCTCTTTATGGTCTCTTTTTTCTCCGTCTAGTTATGTTATGTTTTTTATTATTATTGACTCTTCAATAAGAGATTGCCTCGAATAGAGGCTCTGGTTCAGGGTGCATGAAAATGCATTTTGGGGGAATTAATTCTACTGCGATGTGACTTGTGGAATATTCTGCAGGAAACCATGATTTGTATTTACATAGAGATTAGAGCCCGCTGATCTATTTTTTGAATTTCCAATTCTTTTTTTTACAAAGGACTCTTTATTCCAACATACAAGCTATAATCAAAGATTTACACATTATCAGATTAAGAACAGCGAACTGTTGCTAAAGCGTCCTCTAGTGGAGAGATTGAAGATGCTCATGCTTTTTTCTATAAATTAGTTACTCTTTAATCTATCATCATCCTCTTTTATATCATGAATGTTTGTTTGACAGTTGAAATGACAGTTGTGATGACAAACAAAGTTTTATGGTCACGCGGCGGCGGTTGGTGGTCTGACTCTATGACACCTCACGTCCCAAAGGCTCAGTCTTCACACTGTGCTTTGGAGCAGTTTGAGTGTGCTTCCCATGCACACTGACTTTCTTAACACCTCCGCCTTGTCTGCTCTCTTCTGTGCACGGCTCAACACGAAATATGTCCTGTCCTTTTTTCTTAAATTCTCATATCATTTAAATGTTTTTTATATTATACAGTGGGTCAACATGAACGGACCATGGCTGGATAATGGGCAGGGCACAGAGATGTAAGTGGCCTCCAAACCTTTGTTTTTGACTCTTTTGAATGTATTTGTATTTATTGTATTTCTTTGGGGATGTTTGCCACTTGTTTCAGTCATTTCACCTCACCTCATAGTCTCCTGACTCCTTGGGTCCCACATCCTCTGCCTGTGAGGCATCTATCCTTGTGTATCAAACGTATACTGTATGTATAAAGGTATCAAGTAGCACCATTTGGGCTCAGTGTTTTCAGATGCTTCCCTCACAACAACCAACATTTAAATGTTGACCCTGTTCTTATTTTTTACTGACCCTTAAGTGGCTTCCTCTGCTTTAGTTGTCTTACTCTTTTCTATAAAAATATTCACAAAATAATGACTGTGATGAACAAATATATAAACGAAGGACTAAACGATGCAGGAGCCAACTGCTGTATAGACACAGTATATTACTTTTGACTTAAATCACAAACGTAGAATATTAACTGAGTCCTGTAAATATGTCCTAGTCCAACAATTAGAGGATGAACGGTGATGGCAGGAATACAACAATCAATGCTTTTGTTTTGGTTTAGTAATAAGTGTCTACATTTGGAGATGGACAAGGATGCCTTAACGAACCTATGACTTTAATGTAGACTCCCATCCCAACCCCTCAACATAATTTAGGGCAATAAAAGAGGCGTTTCCACAGACATTTTAATATGTCAACAGTCTAAATCAATTTAAAAATGCTCATAATACGTGACCAGACAAATCAACCAGTGGTTTTTGGGTGAAGCAGGCAAGTTACATTTCTGTGTTCACACAATTAATATCACACAAAAAAATGATTCAGCTCAGCTATAGATCTGCCGACAATTACAAATCTTTGAACACACAATCACACAAAAACCTTTAATAATACTGTCACTGATGAAGTTTCACTTTGATTCCCCATACACACAGCTAACTTCAGAAACAAAAATCAATAATAAATAAATATCACTCAAAATTGTTTTAAAATATTCATCTTCAGATAAAAAAAAAAACATCAGGCATAAGTCTCTGGCACCTCTTTGTTAATAACAAATAACTTTTCGAAACTAATTGGTCTTATGAAACAATAAGGTGATACAAGGGCACCATCTAAAGGCCATGGTATAAAACAACATCCCTTCAGGCATGAGGCAAACAGTAACTCTCCAAAGGGTCAGTATAAAAACAGGATTTTCAAGCTTCTCCGTCTCACCTTGACTTTGTCTCACTTTCATGCTCCGGCTACATACTTTCAAGATGTTCATTTATCACCAAACACTGATTAATTCTGTCTCAATGTGCTGTTTTTTTTTCTTTTCTTCACTTATAATAAGAAAAAATAAACATGCACTTTTTCTGTTAGGCAGCGTGTAAAGATGCATTTCCTTTCTTTGCCGTTCAGCAACGTGCATCGGACAGAAGCGCTCCTCTTCTTTAGATGTTAGTCGAGAGTGTCAGACAGCAGAAGACAAAAACACACAACAGAAGGCTGCTCACAGATCAGCTGACACCATAGGTGATGGGACTGAAAGTTTCTCCTCCTCAGACGCAATGAATCGCTCACAAATGACACAGGATTCTGGGTAAAGGGGGCTTAGCAAAACTTTAACACAATGAGATAAAAACACCCGCAAGCCAGCAGCCCAACCTTTGGCAGGACCCGTCAGTGACAGAGCGCAGAAACCACAGGCGGAGAAGTTCTGAATGCATTCTTCATGTGGCGTTGCTGGAAAGGATGCCTACAGTATGTGCTGTGTCTACAGGATTGTCACTTTCTGGCAAGTGTCCCTTTGCTGTCATCCTCAAACGTCTATTGCTTTTCTCAAGCTCAGTCTTTTTTTTGTTGATAGTGCAAATTGAAGGAGGCCACGTAGCTCTGCTCTGCTCATTAGCCTAGAATGACAATGAAGGGACTCAGTCTGGGAATTTGCTACCGGCCAGGTTTCCCCAAAGCTCGGTGTCTGTGTCAGAACAGCTCGAGAATGTAAAACCAAATCAAATGAAATAAGATGATGAACTGGGTCTGGGAAAACAAGATGATTATGTTTGTTTCTACAGGTGACTGTCTAGACATCCTTTTGATATCTGTGTCTTTAATATATACTGTGGATGAGGATATTTTAGCACTGACTGTTTCTCTATGTTGAATCCTGACACTTCTAATAAAGGTTGTTAAGTAAAAAACAAACCAAAAGTGTGTCTAAATCTTGTCTGTCGGGGTGTGGCGGGGGAGGAGAACTTCTTTGGCAACTCATGAAGAGCAGAGGAGCCCTCAGGCTGAAGAACAGAGACACTAATTATGAGTCAAACACTGAAATCGGTTCTTGAAGAACAGCAGGCCGTTTTTCGTGTGTGTGGCGTCAGAGGAGGCCGGCGGGTAGCGAAACTTGGCGTAAGTCTTGTCGCTCTCTGATTGGCTCGTCCAGGGAAGTTTGATTTTGGTGGCATGGTTGACAATGACATCATCACAAGAGCCCACATGGAGAGATCCCAGGCCATCGATGAAAAACTCTGAGAAAAGAAAACAGAAATGATTCAGCCACATGCATTTAAAACATTCAACTCATTTGATTCTGTCTAATTGAATTATCCCTAACGCTTTATATGATGCTCAATCCATAGTGCATTATTACCTGCTTGTATCACTGTATTTTCTAATAAGTATAGTAAACACATATAAGGTTTATAGCAATAATCATCACACAATAAAAAGCACTTTTTTTTTGCAAGGATCATGGCAATACATCATTGTGATATTTGCATAATGGCCTATTTGGCTTTTACATCTATTCCTTATGCAGTACAATCATATAATGCAATGTAAGTATGTTTACTTTATTTCAACATCCTGAAACGTTAATAAGGGAGAAGTGGAAAACTGTATATTAGAGGACTAAATACAAATGTAATTCAATTGTATTTAATGCATTTAGTTTAATTAAATTATAGCAGAGCACTGATTTGGAGATGTTGACTTGAGCTGATTAAACATTTCACACTTTAATTTCTTTGCAACAGTTAATTTGATAATATTTCAATAAGTAAAATGAGATATGAATATTTAAAACATAATTTACCAAAACACTTCATTACAAAGCATTCGTAGATGATTAGGCAGTTAAGTCTCATGGTCTTTAATCAGAACGGTACTGCAGGCTCTCCCTTTGTTTCTTGTGTGCGCCAAGTTCACATTCAGATTGTCTTGATTTCACACCACTGTACGTAACTAACCCTTGCTGGGTTGCTTAAGTATGCACAAGTTAGAAGTAAACCACACATTTCACGCTGTTTGCAGATGTTTACAGCATTCCTTTGCTTGATTTTTTAAATGTGTTTTTAATGGAAAATATGGCCCCAGATTAGCTGCAAACAACTGGAAATAAGGGCAAGCACACACATGAGTGTAGAATTTTGACCCTTCCTTTTTCACACCCTGCTCTGATAAATGACTGTTGTAGGAGCCATTTTATGGGTGTTGTTGGCATGTCAGTTTATTTAATTTATATTTATAGTGCAATACGATTTTGAACACTTGTTGGCGGGGGGTTAGCTGCGCCGGGTGTATAAAAGGGGTCATAGGTGACCGGAAGAGCGAGGACAGAGGAGGAAGAGCATACCGATTCAACCAGCCCGGCAGATGCTCAAGATACAACCATTCACTCTGTGATTAATTGCTAATATAAACCATCAATAAACATCATTCTGAACTGTACTCAAGAACGGAAATCATCTGTTTTTTACTGCGTCTGGATCACTCATTCTCATGTGAAAGTAATGGCAAAAAGGATATAGGATATTGGAACAACGAAATTGCCATTACAACAATGTTATTGTACATTTGAATAGTCAAATAACACTCTTCACTGTTTAATATGAACATTATTCTTCCCCTGTACTCACCCAGGTGAGCGACCCTTGCAAGACGCGGGTCGAAGCCGACCTGCTGCACTTTGTCGGTGCGGGCCAGGAAGAAGTTAATGACCCCGTCAGTCACCACGCAGTTAGGAAAGCCTTGGATGACGTGATGAAACCCTCTCCTCAAGTGTAAACAGTCTCCATCCTCCTCCCCTGACTCAATGGAGATGGTCTGTCTGTAGGTGGCAGTGTAACCTGTGGCCTCCCGCACTGCACCGCCCACCTGGACAAACACACACACACACACACACACACACACACACACACACACACACACACACACACACACACACACACACACACACACACACACACACATTGATGTCACTGAATCAGGAACACAAGCCTGCCACATTCATTTTAAACAAAAGCTTTTTGTTTTCTGACCAGATCCAGAGTGGTTCTCTCTAAGACGTCCACCAGTTTCTCCAGCTTGGTGTTGGATGTGAAGATGAAGTCGTCGTCCACCCACAGCACGTACTTCGTGGTCACCTGAGAGACGGCCAGGTTTCGTCCAGCAAACCAACCCTGTGGCACACGACACAGAGCGTGAATACCAAAAAGGATCAGTGAACACTTTTTTTAAAAGTTGCTCCTTGAAGGACAAAACTATCCACATAAAAAAACTGCTATAACAGAGTTATATATTAATATCATTTGACCTTATTACTGAGTTAAATTATTTATTTAACTTCCATCCAAATTGTAAAACTAAACTCTAGGGGAATCTTTTCTTGATTCTTGAAGATATGAATGCATTGCATAAAATACATAATACAGCAGCAATGTCCCTGTTGGAAGCCGATAAAATAACATATATTTGGGTTTCAATAGAACAATTCTGTCCTAAATGAGTGTCTGTGAGTTAGCTAATATAGGAGCTCAGATAGATATTCAGAAATGTAAATAAACAAAATCCTTCTCACACCCTTTTTTCCCATTTCTTTGTCACATTTGTCATATGCACATCTAATGTGATTGATAGATACTCATTTAAAACCCCCATATGTCCCTAGCGCAGGACAAGGGTTACACATCCATGGTTACAAGCCTTCACTATGAGTCTCCCTACCTTTCCAAAAGGCATGATGTAATGTTCGATGTAAGGCCCAGAAATAGTTTGGGGGTTTTCGCTGTCATCAGCGATCACTATGGTGACGGTAGGATAGTATCTCCTCACGCTGTCGATGAGATTTTGAAGCTTTTCATATCGCAGGAAAGTCTTTGTAGCTATGGTAACAAGGGAACTGACGTTGTACTCTGCAGAGAAGGAAGATGAAACTATCGTTAGAGGAAAGTGAGCTTTTTTATTTTTAGTAAATGAAGATATGTTATTACTGTAAGGCTTATTGTTCAGTGGTTAGATAAAGGCGTTGTGTTTTACCTCCTTTGGATCCTGTGTTATACAGTTTGGGAGTCACCCCGTGTTGAATCTTGATACTGAAGCTTGCTTGATGCCCCTCCGTCTCCAACTGAACTAATAGACACAACAAAAACACATTTAATTTGTGTGATAGGATCTTACTGGGGCGAACCGCTCTGCATTTGTTAATGGAATAGGGCTGTTCATTCAAAATGCTGAATGCAAAGTGCTTTATTAAAGAAATAATAACAACAATGTTAAAATAATATTAAAATAAATACAGAACAAGATAAAACATCTACTGTGATCCTAATGAAATTCCCTTGAACTAAAGCTGATAAGAAATTCAAATAGGTTAAAATAAAAAAAATTCAAAAGAAAATTAAAAGTGTAAAATAAAAGAAAAAAAGAAAAAATACAGTAAAACATGGACAATGATACCAGTGAGAATTGAAAGTTAACCCAAATTAAAAGCCATATTAAAAAGATAGGTTTTTAATTTGCTTTTAAACATTTCATGGGAGTTTGCTGTTCTAAGATCCATGGGGAGATCTTTTGTGTGGTACCCTTGGAATTTCTAAAGCAGGGCAGTGGAGGATCTAAGGGTTCTTGTTGGAACATCTTGTTGATGCTAAATTAAGCCAACTAGCTTACATGTACTGACAAGAGAATATCAACTCTTCTGATCATCTAAAAGGTTGTTTTGGGGAGCTTTTATTTATGCAAAGCAATAGTCTAAAAGGATGTTAAGGCACATTTTGCGGGGAAAAAAAGCACTGAAATACTGAACGTTTGTTCTCACCTGTGTCTGCCGTGCTGGGGTTGAACAGTGTGTTTGTGTAGGTGACAAACTGCAGCTGTCGGTTCAGGTTTGGCAGCAGGCTGCTGGACAGAGTCATGTGCATCTCGCTATCACCTTTGATTTTCACCCCGTCCACCTCTGCTGCCACATTTAGCGTTCCGAGCATGGCAGTGAAGTTTATCTGCAGCGAGATGGAAAAATGGTGAGTGGATTAAAAGCAAAGCAGATATCTAAAGTATGTCAAAGTAAAAATAGAAATACATACCGAGTAGTGGTCTCGGGGAAGGTCGTGTAAGGCCAAGCCTGAAAGTATTATTATAACAGTTGACAGGCTATGTTACTACAGCCTTTAAGACACAGTTAATGCACAAACTGTCTGCAGAATTTAAAATAGGCTCTGTGTGTTTCCTAATACTAAAAACGAACTGTTCTAT
The DNA here is from genome assembly GCF_949606895.1 of Notothenia rossii. NCBI lineage: Eukaryota > Metazoa > Chordata > Actinopteri > Perciformes > Nototheniidae > Notothenia > Notothenia rossii. Next base: position 72,013,978 of record NC_136903.1, on the reverse strand, counting down.
TTGTGTTAAACCTGTTAACGATGCTTCTTATGTTATGCAGATAAGTGGAGTCCATATCCAATCTATTTGTGCACACAGCACTGGTCACACATGAGCCATCTCCAGGTTTAGATATTTTTAGCTGTAGTAGCTTAGTGACCAATGCCTAAATTAAAGGTCACCTATGATGCTAAATCCACTTGTTCCTGTCTTTTGTACATCAATGTGTGTCCCCTCTGTGTTAAGCGATTCGGAAAGTTTCCGGAAATAAGATTCTCTTTCTTTTTGTCCTGATCCATTTATATAAAAACTAGGGCCGGGACTCGATTAAAAAAATTAATCTAATTAATTAGAGGCTTTGTAATTAATTAATCGAAATTAATCGCATTTTTAATCACATATAAATATTTGACCTGAGAACACTGAGAAGCAATTTTTTTCACATGGATTTTAGTATACCATTGAATAATGACTGAATACATAAGCTTAAGCAACAAAACATTGTTTATTTTTTTCAAGGTGGTACTTAACCAAGACCAACAGAAAAGTGCAATTTTTGCCATAAAGTGTAGCAATAGCATATTTAGGAATATAGTACATTTCAGAGATTCAGGTAGCCTATAGGTAGGTAGACCTTCTGTAAACTATAACACTTTGTTTTGTAAGTAAAATACAATACTTTCAAGTACATTCAGAACATTGGAAACCCTGACTATTAGAAAACATCTCTCTGTTGCTTCAGAGGCCATAACAGACTTTGTTGATTTACCAACAGTTGATTTAAAAAATCTAATCAATTTCAGTCCAACTCTCTCAATACCCTTGGCCAAAACAATAAACAGTTCAACATAAAGTGCCAGTTGCACCAACAACATAATAAATATTTCAACATAAAGTGTACCATTTAAAATAAAATAAAAAAGTGCCAGTGATTGACCTCAATCCCTCCTATTCTTCCAATATCCTGATGAAAAATAAAATCTCTCTGTTGCATAGGCCACTGTTTGATCAACGCGAATTGGGTGTGGGTCCTTGTACTCCGAGTCCGGCTAACGTCCACAATAGCTTCCACGCTAGCTGGTATATGTTTTGCATTGAGGTGACACTTGAGGCTTGATGTGCTGCGGTGATATGCGAATTCCTTTTTGCATAATTTGCAAACAACCGTGCTCTTATTGACGCTTCCATCCGTCCGTTTTTAAAACAAAATGTCCCATCCACGGGGCCAACCAAAGCGGTCTCATCAGCTTCTTCGTTCATGTTTGACTATTGTTCACTGTGGTTTGTTGTTGTCTGAAGTCATGAACGTTAGTTGGTGCTCCAGTATAATCGGTACCCCTGAATCTCATCCAGTGAGAAACGTTCCGCGGTGCAAAAATAAGTGCGATTAAAATGCGTTAATTTTTGTGTAATTAATTAATCTTAATTAACGCGTGAAAGGCCCGGCCCTAATAAAAACGTTTCAGAAAATGAGCTGATCACATTTTCATTTCATTCGAATTTAGAATCAGAATCAGCACTTTTGAAACAGGGTTGAAACAGAGGGGTTTATGGGATGCTACAAAGTATGATCTGTTTGGTTTTTTGAGCCAAACCCTTCAGAGACATGTTTTGTATACATCTGAGACCTATACTATATTGTTGAAAAAGAGTGCAATAGGGGACCTTTAAATAATCTAATCTAAAACCGCAACATCTGTTTTAACTGTTGAACAGCAATCTAGTTGACCAAATAGTCATGTTCAAATGTGTGTCCCACTCTCAGGTCTGTCTGAAGTCTTACCTGGGATGATGATTGTTCTTAGGGGACGAAGCTCCACCCCCTGCGTTGGATACTGTAAGGGATTGTTAGCCTCTGCAATAATGAGAACATCTGCAGGTGTCTGAGACCTAAGGGGAGAAAAGATCATCACCAGGATGCTCCCTGCAGCACACACACAACTAACATCAGCAAGCATGGAACAACTACGCTCAAAATGCAGTGAGTGTTTTTTGCTCTACGAAAACACATTGAAGAGAGAATTCAATAGCAGCTTCTGAAAAACTTGGGATTATTCTCAGTTGAAATAACTAAAATACATTACCATGACACCTTCCCTGGTTAGTTTGATTACATTTAAGACAATAACATTTTTGTAAACAGGTTTCCTAAGATTTTATGTTTACATATGCAATGAGTCAACAGCCTATTAAATATGTACTCATTTTCATACTTTTTCCCGTACAGATATCTGAACAATGGCTAAAGCCAGGTTCAAAATAGTTGTTTCCTTTTGTGGGCATATTAGAGTCAAATATTTTTACCGGGAGGTTTCTTTTATATCTCTTTGTATCACGTCATGAATCAGGAAATACGGCAAACAGACACTAACAAAAATATAATGGTACATGGACACACCCCTCTTTGAAAAGATTAATTATACAGATTGTAATGATACCAAACTACTAGTTAAGTAGAAAGACAACATTTTGAGTAGGTTGCTTTCTTTCTGAAATACTGCTCGCAATAACTACCCCAATAAGATGATTCTCCATCATTATCCTGCTTGTTCATCAACAATATTTGACATCTCTGCTTACCTCTTCTGGAAACTCTTGTACTCTTTGGCCCGTCTCCTCTTCATCTCCTCCAGGTCAGAGGCTTCGAAGGCGGTGTGCAGCGGGTGAGCCGACACCCGCGGGAACAAGAGCTGGGCGAAGGGCAGGTTCACTCCTCCACTCTCACCCTCACATATGCATCCGTTACGCGCCAACAAGCTGGATGGATCATTGGAGATACATGCATGTGAGGAAATCATGTTTAACTGACCTCTGTTGTGCTCAGGACTTTGAATAAGTAAAAAATAACAGGATAGATAGATGGATAGATAGATAGATAGATTTGAAAAAGAATGAATTACCTTGCCACATTGTCCCTCACATGAAAGGGGATGTTGCCTAGTCGGTGGTCTGGTTCTGGGAGCCTCTCCTCTAGATGCCTCTCCAAAATTGACCCCGATCGCTGCCACACATCCACAGTGGTGTAAGCCCGAGTGGGCCACGAATGAATGAGGGCCAGCACCAGCACCACAGACACCAGGATAGCAAGCAACACCGTCTTTCTCAGGGAGCGCATCCTGAAACCTGAAGCAAAAATGTGCATGTTGAAATTCCTCCTGCGCACACAAAAAGATCTACTTTATAGTTCAGGTAATGTGATGCTCCAAAGATTCAAAGGCTTTATTGTCATATGCACAGACATCTTAAGTCCCAGGCTCCTCCAACAATGCAACATAAATATATCTAAGACATAAAACGATAAAACAAATTTAAAAAACAACTAAAATATTGCAAGGAGAAACAGAAAAAAAATAGTGCAAGATTATGTTGCAGGATCAATTGTGCAAGTAATGTAAAAAAAATAAAAATAAGCTAAATGTTGCAGAAAATGTTGTAAGTTAGCAAGTAGCGTCATTTTAAATCAAGTAGATATCTTCCAAAGTAAGTCATTGTCACGATCCTAATGTTATGTCACGTTTTTAGTTTAGTCTGTCTTGTTTTGGGTGTTATTTTGTAATTCTGTTTGTCTCTTTTCTTCCTTCCTGTGTTTTTCCTCCTGTGTCTGATTGTCTAAATGTGTTCACCTTTTGCCCTTGTCTTTCTACCTCCCCTGCCCAGCTGTTTCTTGTCCCGTGATTACCCCTCTCTGTATTTAGTCTTTTCCTGTGTTCCCCTGTCGGTTCATTGTTTGTCTTCCCTTCACGCTACGCTTCATGTTTGTCTCTCCGGTCTTCCTCCATGTTTCTCATGGTCAGATTTTGTGTTGTTGTTTCCTGTGCTACCGTTTCAAGTTATGCCATGTTTTGTTTATCAGCTTTTAAATAAAGCTCGCTTTTTGTTTCTAGACCTTTTTCCGTTTTTGTAGTCTGCATTTGGGTCCTACCTTTTCCGCGATCTTAACAGTGATTCTAACAGTTAACTGTTAACATTAACCAGTTCAAGAGGAAATACAGAGAAATTATTTTCTCAAGATACAGGGATGGGGAAGGTGTTTGACTGTGTATGTGTATATGTGTGAGTATGTAGGTGTGCATATGTATGTGTGCATATATGTATGTATGTATGTGTATGTATTTGTGTATATGTATAAATGTTAATCAACAGATAAAGCCGATTTAATAATAATGCATAAAAAGGATAATTATTGCAGATTACAAATTATAAATAAATCATTCAGTTATACTTCTTCTCACTCCTTTTCGAACATTAGAGGTGGCACTGTTTATGTTGCTAATGCGTTTGTTGTAAATGTCATTTTCTATTTTGATTTGTTTTACATGACTATGCACTGCAACATTTGTTTTGTTTTTGTAATTTTACTTGTTCGAAATAAAAATGTATCAAACAGTCATCTCAGCACATAAAGACTGTGTGGGGAAACAGGAAAAGATTTTTTTTTAAAAAGAGAATCTTGATTGTGTCCCCCATCTTGAATACTGTATGAAGAAAGCCAGACAGACTGGAACAGTGCAGCTCTGGCTCCAGAGACACAGAACATTCCTCAGATTCTGTGTGGTATACATTAATGGAACCACCTGGGGGTGAATGGGAAAAGGATTTTGAAGCATGCATTAACTAAAGCACTGCACTCTAGCTGGTATCTATCAGTGTGGCTCTGTGGTGTCATAAAACCTTCCGGCATCTAAAGTGCGGTCAGAACGAGAACCAACAATCAGATTGATGATTTAGCTTCTAAATGAAGATTAACCAGCTAGCTCAGTATACGTTGTTACAGTACACTAGAATTAGCATTTTATAGTGATAGATAGTTAAAACAAAACACATTTACATTCACAAGGTCCTCTATCCCTGGCCGTGTCTGCTTACTTACCAGAACACAATGTGCTCTTTTAATATGATCCAGATGTGATGAACAAAAGTGTGTGTTTGTGTGTGTGGGTGGGACATTAACATAATGACAATCTCAGCTCAGAAAGATCCTGTATAATGGTTTCTCTGTGTGACCTAAATTGCTCTTTGCAAACTCCAGAGACAATTTCTTGTTAACTGTTTGAAGGGACAACTTACTGTAAACCCCTGAAACAAGTGTTTAAACATTTTAATTTGTATACAGCACCATTTGTGGACCAAAAATATAATATGCAGAATTAGTATATTACTTGACTTCTCTTCCCTTCAGCCCAGCATGTGTGTTTTAATAAGTATGAATATTTACCCATCAGCCTCTATCCAGTCAGTGAAAGGGCATACTCCGTAGGAACCTGCATCTCCAGAAACTATGTAAATAGTCACAGAAATTAGTTAGCACCTTCCCCATCTGAAAACAAAAATGGTAAAGAAACATTATTATAATATACAGTATAGCGAATCATCAGTAGCCCATTCGCTCTTGACTTATGGCCAAAAACCTCCCAGTGACCTTGATCAGTTCATAACTGAGTCTTGTGCCAATTTGAAGAAATTCCCTCATGGTGCTCCTGAAATATCCTGTCACAGAAAGGGGACAGATGTGAGGTCACAGTGACCTTTTAACACCAAGTTTGTATCAGTTAATTCTTAGTCTTGTATGGCCAGACCAATCTCCACAGTCCTGCAGCCATAATCACTCTGGCACACACATTTTATTTACTTAAATCAATCACATCGTCTTTGGGAGGACTAAGCAAAGACTCAGAAATAGATATCATAGATAGTGGAAGGAAAGGATGTCCAAGTAGATGTTTGTGGCACATCTCAAGAAATTCCCTCCTGAGTTATCCGGTTGACAATAATGGGACTGACAAGTAAGCATTGTATGAAAACTGCATGAGGCAATTTCATCGTCACTTAGAAACCCAGGCTAGCAGCCATATGGTGCTTCATTAGCTAGTTGAGTGGTCCTACAGCCCTCAGGGGAAATTCAGCAGGGTTTGGGGGTCGACTGTTTTAGGTTTGTTGTAGGTAAAATCAATACGATATGATCACAAGAAGAAGCCAAACAGCCTGCTGCTGTGGCCCTGTTCTCTTATCCCTCAGAGGAAATGTTTAATCTTCAAGTCCTTTTTAAAACGTTTCTTCCTGTTGTATTGTTGATGGAGGATACACCATGTTGGCCTTGGATAACCTATGTTTCTTATATTAAACTAACTACTGCCACTTCTCTCACCGGGTCGACTCAGAAAAGGGTGACATTTAGACATGTGATACTTCAGGCAGCAATTTGCATGTGGATCTTTTCATGTATTTCTATAAAGGATGTCTTAAAGTGGAAATGTTCATTCAATAGCATAGGATTATAGAGTACTATTATTCACTATCTAATCAGACTATTAGACTCAGGATTCCTTCTCTTGCCGAGATACATTGCATGCTACAGTATAGTGATAGTCTTATCTTAGCCAACACATTAAACAGAGAACTGTACATGAACATGAAATAAAAATGATTAATTGAAACCATACAAACCCACAAATATGCTTCACATACTGTAAATCCTCAAATGTGCAAAATGTAATAAGTGAGTGCTTAAAACAAACCATTCAAATGCTGATTGGTGTAAGAAGATTTACATGATCACAATCAGACCACACAATTCATAAAGAAACTGAACCACAGAATAAAAGGAAGCATTTGAGGGAATTATTAAAGGAGCATCATCAGCAATCGTTTTTTTTTTTCAACGTTAACCTTGATTTATTTTCTGTGAAGCTAAATGTAACCACGCACATGTAGCTCTTACTGGCATTACCTAGCACAGCACAGCTGATGACTGGCTGTTAAGAAAACACCCTTAACATTCGGTAACCGGACGATTAAGGGAGGTGAGCCATAACATAAGTCACGAGGAAATGTCCAGAGGCCGATCAGAATAAACGTACATTAGTTGCAGTGCTGCTTTTAATTAACCTAAAAACGAGCCTCTGAGGACAGCTGTAGACATGCTCGAGCTCAGAGCTCTGGGGGTCCCTCCCAAAACGCGCGTGACAGATGTGTTGCCTCATTCGGATTCTGAATATTAAATCACCGCATTTTATTCTGCATGATCAACATCCCCTTACTGACCTGCATTCTTACATATAAGAAGAAATGCCAAAGTAATGCGATGACCTGTCCAGCATTAATAAATTGCTGCAGATATCATACGATCTTTCAGACAGGCCTATTATCCTGCCTTACCGTGAATACGACTGCAGGGAAAAAACCGTGCACTTAAGGTTCCTTGATGTGTCTTTCGATTACATTCCTTTGTGTGCTAAATCATATCTCCTCCGAAACGCAGATCACATTGCTTTCATGCAAGTGTTCACGGTTTTCTTTCCTTCTCATGTTTTTGCCTTGTATAGAAACAGTCACCGAGACGGAAATGCCGACAAAAATAATGTCCCGAAAACAGACATATAGGCCAATTACCGTTATTCCGGTCAAATCCTGAGAACATGGAGCTCACCTCAGTTCAACGACGCAACCTGTTAGTTTCTCCTCCAGTCTGCACGGAGGTCGTCCCTGTGAACGTGTATCTCTGTGGTCTGGAAAATGTGATTAGATGTGGTAAAATGGTGCAGCCAGGAGATAAATAATGCGGCCGCACATCGCAGCACTACAGGCTGTGGACCGACGCTCCCCTGCAGCAGCAGCAGCAGCAGCACGGCGGACCGGCGCACCTCAACACTCAGCGGTCAATCCGCGAGCAGCAGCTTCATCATGGAGCTCCGACATGTGACCGCAACGACCACACTCCACACATTGTGTACACAATCATGCACAGTCTCAGCAAAGTCATGCATGCTATTTTGGAAATGTTTTTTCCAAAAGCATACCAGCTCACCAATTCAACAATAGTGTATACATGTGGGTGTGTGTGTCGTGAATAAAGGCATGTGTTTAGTGTGTTTGACTGAAAACTCATCTCTTTCGACTCCACTTCGAGCAATAAAATGAAAAAACAAACAAAATAAAAAGCACTTAGATACTAGTAGTAACCAAGCACTTACACACTAACAAAGCACTACTAAAGGACTGATTTATCTAAAGCCAGTTGAGTAGCACTTAAAATGGTTCGGCTCTATGAAACCTGATGTACTTATATGATTCTGTTTTCTTCAAGTTTGTATCTTCTTGGTCGAATGCACTTATTGTAAGTCGCTTAGGATAAAAGTGTCAGCTAAATTAAATGTAATGTAATGTTTGTCTTTGTATTTCTGGTATGTGTGGGAATGTGTGAGTGCATTTTTTTGACAGCCTGGCTCCATATTGGCTATATTATCCCTTTCATACATAGAGGTCACTACAGTGGACAGCTATTCAAAAGGTGTTTTCGCATTGTTTTTTTTTGCATAGTTGCACCATGAGCCACTACATAGGACCCTATTGTATCATCCCATACACTGCCACTCAGTGCCAAGTCAGTGTAAGTGCATGATACATGTCTCTAAACCAAGATGGACGACAGAAAGCCACATGGACCAAGTCACCCATCTATATCTTGCCAATCCTTTTATGGAAAGCGTCCCCTGCAGGTATAAAAAATGTGGTGACATCAAGTAACAACTAAGGAATCATATAATTCATACATTATCAAAGTATTGATTTTATGTTTGCAGGAAATCATGATTAACCACCTGTCCACTACAGTGGACGTCATGGATCACTGGCTATATTTCAACTACAATTAATACTGGTATTGCTGCTGCTGTACCCAGGGCCGTCCCTCCCTACAGGCAGATCATGCAGACTGTGTGGGGCCTCACCTTGTGGAGGGGGCCACACCTTGCGAAGGGGGGCCTCATCTGAGGTTATGTGGCGCAATTAGGGTGGCGCGGCACGGTTTCGCCGCTGCGAGGCTCCACTAGCATTCATCCAATAATTGTGCTTGGGGCCTCAAATTTGCCCCATGGCCCTGGTTATTCTTGAAAATACTTCATCTGCAATATCTTTTTGGGCCGTAAATCAATATACTTATGCTATTAATGTAATTTTAGGTTTGCACATCTTTATTTATAATTTTTACAAAATGTACATCTCTTCAGTTCGAACCCTGAACGCATATTGTCCACCTGAGTGGACATATAAAAATCTCTTTGAAAAAACTAGATAAAAAAAAAAAAAGTTCAAATCTTGTTTTTCATGCCCCAAGAGCAATAATAACACTTGGTAAAAAAAATCCTGACTGAGGCTTTCATAATTCATGCATGAAAGGGCAAAAAAGTAGCAAAGCTTGAGTTCAAATATCAAGGTAATAAAATGTGGTGAAGGAGTTTTTAGTTATTATTACTATACATGTATTATCCAAAGTTACCTAATATAACATTTTCGTTTTTAAATATTAGAATAAAGTAGAGTGTTGTTACTATAAAAAAATAATCCGCATACATGTCATTTAGCCAAATTGGCTCGTGATGCGTCATTACCACAACGGATGCCCAATGGTGGCTAGACTGTACCAATGTTTGAGTTTATTGTGAAAAGACAAACGTTGGCAGTGATTTTTGTGTCACAAATTTGGAGGCACCGCCCATTCACTCTGTACCGGTGTTGTAAACTAAGCTCACCCATGGACACTCAACTATTGACTGACATGCAAACTATCCAATGGCAGAGCAGCACGTCTCATCTCGACCAATCAGCAGCTACCAAGTCAGGCGTTCTGTGTTTTGTTTCTGTCAGACTAATGGGGGCATGATGAGAGAGTCTATCATGGCTGTTTCCTTGGTACGGTGGCTAAACAGATTGTATGTTTTCTTGTTGATTTGTCCACTCTGTGTCTCAGCCTTCTTGAATCTAGAAGAGCTGAATGAGATGAAATATGGGATTCAAATTCTTCCCGATCCCGTCATGTTGGGGCAGGTGAGTGAGGGTACTTAGGGAAGGTAACCAACCGTTAGCTTGCTAGCCATAAAGTAGGTTAGCTCTCGTACAATATCTTCCTTTAATGTTACTTGTGCGAGGATTGAATAACCTGTGTCTTAGCTAGTTGAGAAATTGTATTTAAGTTGTACACATTAAATGTAGGAGAACACGTATATTCTGAAGGTATTTCTATGAGAGCTACGCAGCAACCATTGTTGACAGCTGTCACAACACAACATCCCACACACTCAGCAAGTTGCAACTTCTTTACATTATGAAAGACTAACCACGAAGACAGTCTCAAACCAAGGTAGTTAAGAGGATAAGGTGCAAATGTATGCCATTGCCACACTTGAAGAAGCTGCAGCTGACAGTGTTTCTCATTCAGACCAAGGCAGAGGAGGTGATGATGGTGTCCAGTAAGTACAAGCAGCTGTATGAGTGTCGACTTCCAGCCCAGGCCGTCCGGTTCCACAAGGACTCAGCCACTGAGCCGGAATCACAGGGGTACACTGGGCCAGACATCCCAGAACTACTCAGTCCAATGCACAGTGCCCAGTGTCTGGTGAAGGTTAGTTCTCTACTGCTTATCTGGGGGATCCAATAATCAAATGCATATGCTGTTTGGAAACTAATTCAAACTTGTATCCATCCGAGATAGAGCTGTCTTTGATGTAAACTGTAAGACACTGACTACGACTTTCACTATTACAGTGGGGCAAAAAAGTATTTAGTCAGCCACCAATTGTGCAAGTTCTCCCACTTAAAAAGATGAGAGGCCTGTAATTTTCATCCTAGGTATACCTCAACTATGAGAGACAAAATGAGAAAAGAAAATCCAGAAAATCACATTGTCTGATTTTTAAAGAATTTATTTGCAAATTGTGGTGGAAAATAAGTATTTGGTCAATAACAAAAGTTAATCTCAATACTTTGTTATATACGCTTTGTTGGCAATGACAGAGGTCAAACCTTTTCTGTAAGTCTTCACAAGGTTTTCACACACTGTTGCTGGTATTTTGGCCCATTCCTCCATGCAGATCTCCTCTAGAGCAGGGATGTTTTGGGGCTGTCGCTGGGCAACAAGGACTTTCAACTCCCTCCAAAGATTTTCTATGGGGTTGAGATCTGGAGACTGGCTAGGCCACTCAAGGACCTTGATATGCTTCTTACGAAGCCACTCCTTCGTTGCCCAGGTGGTGTTTTTGGGATCATTGTCATGCTGAAAGACCCAGCCACGTTTCATCTTCAATGCCCTTGCTGATGGAAGGAGGTTGTCACTCAAAATCTCACGATACATGGCCCCATTCATTCTTTCCTTAACACGGATCAGTCGTCCTGGTCCCTTTGCAGAAAACAGCCGCAAAGCATGATGTTTCCACCCCCATGTTTCACAGTAGGTATGGTGTTCTTTGGATGCAACTCAGCATTCTTTCTCCTCCAAACACGTCTAGTTGAGTTTTTACCAAAAAGTTCTATTTTGGTTTCATCTGACCATATGACATTCTCCCAATCCTCTTCTGGATCATCAAAATGCTCTCTAGCAAACTTCAGACGGGCCTGGACATGTACTGGCTTAAGCAGGGGGACACGTCTGGCACTGCAGGATTTGAGTCCCTGGCGGCGTAGTGTGTTACTGATGGTAGCCTTTGTTACTTTGGTCCCAGCTCTCTGCAGGTCATTGAGTAGGTCCCCCCGTGTGGTTCTGGGATTCTTGCTCACCGTTCTTGTGATCATTTTGACCCCACGGGGTGAGATCTTGCGTGGAGCCCCAGATCGAGGGAGATTATCAGTGGTCTTGTATGTCTTCCATTTTCTAATAATTGCTCCCAAAGTTGATTTCTTCACACCAAGCTGCTTACCTATTGCAGATTCAGTCTTCCCAGCCTGGTACAGGTCTACAATTTTGTTTCTGGTGTCCTTTGACAGCTCTTTGGTCTTGGCCATAGTGGAGTTTGGAGTGTGACTGTTTGAGGTTGTGGACAGGTGTCTTTTATACTGATAACGAGTTCAAACAGGTGCCATTAATACAGTTAACAAGTGGAGGACAGAGGAGGCTCTTAAAGAAGAAGTTATAGGTCAGTGAGAGCCAGAAATCTTGTTTGTTTGTAGGTGACCAAATACTTATTTTCCACCATAATTTGCAAATAAATTCTTTAAAAATGTGATTTTCTGGATTTTTTTTTTTCTCATTTTGTCTCTCATAGTTGAGGTATACCGAGCATGAAAATTACAGGCCTCTCATATTTTTAAGTGAGAGAACTTGCACAATTGGTGGCTGACTAAATACTTTTTTGCCCCACTGTATGTATGTTGGCTTTTTAAGGAAGACTAATGTGTGACTGAGCAAAAAACCTTCCACACAATTCTGATCACTCAATCCATAGTCGATGGTGTAAATTGTGTATGTGTAGTATATTCTCTGCAGTATGAACGCTAGTTTGTTTGTATAAGAATTTAAACAATTGGTCAACTATTTGATGACAGAAAATAATGACCAATATTTTTGAAAACATGTAATTTAAAGACATCAATTTGGTAACTTTGTTCTGACATTTTATGAGCAACCAACAATTAATCTAAAAGATAACCAGCCAATTTATTTTAAACAAATAAATGTAGCTGTCCTGGGGTAAAGAATGTGGATATTGTGCACATCCATTCACAACTTTCTGCAAGAACAAAGAAGCATTCATCATAAAAAGGGAGAGTCTGTACACTGAATTTTGACAATAAAAACCACCAACCCATACATACTGTACACCAGATAAACCTTTTTATTATAACTTCTGTCAACTTTCAGCATGTAATTCAACATACAAGGAAAACACATGCCATACAATTCCAACTGGGTTTTCCTGTCAATACTCAATTCAAGATAACATTGAGAAAACACAGTCCTTATATGCAAGTGTATGGCAGAACATAAATCTGTTAAGTGCTTGTAGTTCCCTCTGGATAATGCAATTGGTGTTGACATCAACCAGTCACAATTGGATTTGCTGTTAACACAATCCTGATATATCTGAGCACAGCCACTAAAACTGAGTCATATTCATACATGTGGTCTTTCCAGGACAACCACATTCCTCTTACTCATTGCACTGAGTTGCTTCTCTGTATGGCACCTTTTACACAATTAACTTGATTTATATCTTCACTCCACTGGCTGCCCGTTCTTTCGAGGATTCAGTTTAAAACTATTTTATTTACTTTTAAAGCCCTCAATGGCTGAACTGTTACACAGCTACAGTACATGCCCACTCGCACTCTCAGGTCAGCTGATCAGTTGCTCCTGAGGGTGCCAAAAACAAAGTCTAAGCGCAGAGGGGACCGTGCTTTCTCTGCTGCCGCCCCTAAACTCTGGATAAACCTGCCCTTGCTAATCAGACAGGCTCCCACACTGTCTGTTTTTAAATTCCGTCTTAAAACCCAGCTCTTCTCCTTAGCATTCGGAACCAAGTAGATTGTTGCTTTTATTTGCTTGCAGTGGTCTATTTTTGGTTATTTTTATTTTGTAATTGTTACATTTATTCTGGTTTGTTTTGTGTTTCGGATCTTTTATGTGATTTTATACTTATTTTCATGTTTTGTGAGCTGAGCTGTGTGATTTTATATTGTATGTATCTCTCTGCAGCACTTTGGTCTGGAGGTTTTAAAGTGCTTTATAAATAAAGTTGGATTGGATTTATAAATCATTATCAGCTACACATGTAAGTTTATCTTGTGCTGATTAATGTTTTCACTGTTTGATTTCTAGAGTTTAGTTAAGGTTCCTACCACAGAGATCCTGCTGTAGGAACAAAATGGAAACGGAAGATTACACAACCGTGTTCAGTTCTGTGTTCACAAGCCTTCCTGTCTAGTGTGAGTGTAGGGAACCAAGTCTTTGTTCCAAAACAAATTAGGCTTAAAAAAAGCAGGTCGCTGGCAGGATATTAATTAGTTCCTCAAACCACTTCCCAATAACATACTGTCCTTAACACTTCATAAGATACTTGTGTCTGGCTGCGTTAAAACAAGCCATTACTGTTACTACCCATGCCATTGTGGCTATGATTGTGTTGGAGACAGTATATAATTTAGAGCCTCATTTTAAGTAATAAGTTAAAACAATAGATGTCATGAAAAAAACGAGTTGATGTTTCACATACCAAAACCCTTTATTGTTTTATTTACAACCGTGGCTGATGTTCTTATGACTAAAGTGCTGATGAGGCTATAGAGTGGCGAAGTCACGCCCACTTACTTCCGCATCATGGGACCTTATTCCGAAAAAATAATACATTGAAGTCAATGGAGAGAGAAAACTTATCTTTTGATCCCGTTTGAATTTTGCCATGAATTACACATATTTTGTTTGTCAATCTTAAAAAATCATCTCCAAAAAATTCAAAGTTTGTCTTAAAACTGTTGAAATATAAGACTATGAAAAATACGCAACTAGAAAGACTACAAATCCCAGAGTCGCGTAAGTGATGTCATAATTGTTTTCCTCCACTAGAGATAGCTAAAATCAGATAACTTTAACAAGATGCCTGTGTGCTTAGTACCAGGTTGTTATCATACCAGCAATGGGTCTTGCTCGTTCTTTCGCTTCCCGTCTGATGAAAGAACCAGGAGTGGCTGGATCAAGTTAGCTACCTAGCTAGTAGCTAGCACGTTAGTTAGCATTACAGCCTTGTCATTTTTATTAGCCTTAACATGAAGTAACATTAAGTAACCCAACATGTTAAACAGTAAGAGTAGTAGTCATATTTCGTGAACCCTTTGAAGAGTACTGTCACCAGTGTGATCATTCTAATACACAATGTAAGCCCGGGGGAGAAATGCTAACGCTACATTAGCACCTGCGATCTTTTCTACTTCACGCTATTTGCACAAATGGTTGACATTAAACATTAAAAAGACCAGGAAATTAAGAAAGAATCAAAGGAAGGCAGGCAGGCAGCATAGCATGACATTCTTCTGGACGTGTTTCATTGTGGTGATACTGAGGGTTGACAAGACAGTAGTGACGGCCATCTTGGTGACGTGTGTTGTTCTGCTAGACCGGAGATGTAGTTCCTTCAGCGTTTCACACAAACAAATGTTACTTCACAGTTTAACGACACATCTTTTTTTTTTTTTACTTGCAAAATTATCTTTTAAATTGACAAACATCATATGTGTAATTCGTGGCACAATTCAAACGGGATCGAAAATAATCTTTCTCTCTCCATTGACTTCAATACATAATTTTTCCGAAATAAGGTCCCATGGAGCTCCCCCGGAAGGGGAGGGACTTCGCCACTCTATATGCATCTGCTGACTCTTCCCCCTTGGGAAACCCTGATGTATCAATACAACAGGAACTTAATACAGCCTGTAATTGTTTAAACATTACAGTTGTTGGTATAAAATAGCTGTCGAGTGCGCTTGCATTGAGAGGATACAGTATTTTGTAAGTATTTTCAACATACTACTTGACTTTATCATTTCAACACAAACACACACTAGCTTAATAGTCCTCGTCCATCCTGACATATACATTTGTAATCAGCAATAAAGATTGACGTTTAGAAAGCATGTTGTAAACACCAGTACAAGTTGTTTGAGTATGTCAAATTGTTATAGCATTAGCGATTATACTGTAGATGACACTGGGCAAGTACTATAAATGAAAAGGAAAATATGTCCGTTAATCAATGTTTATTAAACCGTTGCTGTCTTTGTTTTGCCGCAGACGAAGGACTGGTGGACGTATGAGTTCTGCCATGGTCGGCACATCAGACAGTACCACCTTGAAGGTAAGAGCTCACCTTGATGTTTTTTATCTGTGTTTCACAAGAATTGCTTTGACGGCTGTTGTTCCTCTCCCCTCAGACACAGAAATCAAAGGGGACATTCTCTTCCTTGGTCATTATGAATCTGAATTTGATTGGAGCAATGACACAGCAAAGGTAAAGTTGCCATAATGTTGTGGTGGTTTTTAAAACTGATTTCTCGTTTACATTTAAATAGCCGATGCATGATTAAATGGCCTTCGACTAAAGTTATTTTGGGTTAATTAGGAAATGCATGCTAAATTACTTATTTCAGTTGATCTACAGTATAAGCACCTCTCTGGTGAACACAGGTTTAAAGTTTAACAATTTTTTTTTACGGGGACACTTATCAATTGATCAACTATCATATTTTAAGTTGAATAAGAATTTCTAAGGTCAAGGATAGCCCTACATTACATTACATTACATTGCATTGAGCTGACGCTTTTATCCAAAGCGACTTACAATAAGTACATTCGAACAGGAAGATACCACCTTGAAGAAAACAGAATCATATAAGTATGTCAGGTTTCATAGAGCTAAAACATTTCAAGTGCTACTCAACTGGCTTTAGATAAGCCAGTCCTTTGTTAGTATATAAGTGCTCTGTTAGCAGTTCTTTGTTACTAATTCTATCGCTCGAAGTGGAGTCGAAAGAGATGAGTTTTCAGTCTGCGCCGGAAGATGTGCAAGCTATCTGCTGTCCTGATTTCAATGGGGAGCTCATTCCACCATTATGGAGCCAGGATAGCAAACCCACGTGTTTTTGCTGATGGGAACTTGGGTCCCCCTCGCAGTGCGGGTGCAGCGAGCTCTTTGGCCGATGCAGAGTGGAGTGCACGTGCTGGGGTGTACAGTTTAACCATGTCCTGGATGTAGGAAGGGCCAGATCCATTCGCAGCATGGTACGCAAGTACCATTGTCTTGAAGTGGATTCTAGCAGTTACTGGAAGCCAGTGAAGGGAGCGGAGGAGCGGCGTGGTGTGGGAAAATGTAGGAAGGTTGAAGACCAGACGAGCCGCTGCATTCTGGATAAGCTGCAGAGGTCGGATGGCACATGCAGGTAGACCAGCCAGGAGGGAGTTGCAGTAGTCTAGGCGTGAGATGACGAGAGCCTGGACCAGAACCTGCGCTGTTTTCTGGGTCAGCTGGGGACGTATTCTCCTGATGTTGTAAAGCGTGTATCTGCAGCACCGGGTTGTAGCAGCGATGTTTGCAGTGAAGGACAGTTTGTTATCTAGGGTCACACCCAGATTCCTTGCAGTCTGAGTCGGGGAAACAACAGAGGTGTCGATGTTGATTGGTAGGTCAAGAGTGGGACAATCTTTTCCCAGAAGGAAAAGCAGTTCAGTCTTGTCAAGGTTGAGCTTGAGGTGATGAGCAGACATCCACTGAGAGATGTCAGCTAGACAAGCAGAGATGCGTGCGACGACCTGGGTCTCTGAGCGGGGAAAGGACAGAATTAATTGGGTGTTGTCAGCGTAGCAGTGGTATGAAAAACCATGCGGGTTAGTGACTGATCCGAGCGAGTTTGTGTACAAGGAGAAGAGGAGGGGACCAAGAACAGAGCCCTGAGGGACCCCTGTAGTTAATTGACAAGGGTCGGATTCGGACCCTTTCCAAGTTACCCTGTAAGTGCGGTCTTTGAGGTATGAGGTGAGGAGGGAAAGTGCAGAGCCTGACACTCCAAGTTCTTGGAGAGTGCGAAGGAGGATCTGATGGTTCACCGTGTCGAATGCAGCAGACAGGTCCAGAAGGATGATGACAGAGGAGAGGGATGCTGCTTTAGCAGTGTGCAGTTCCTCAGTGACAGCAAGGAGGGCAGTTTCTGTTGAGTGACCTGCCTTGAAACCAGACTGGTGCGGATCCAGAAGGTTGTTCTGATGGAGATAACAGGAGAGTTGTTTAAAGGCAGCGCGTTCAAGTGTTTTAGACAGGAACGGGAGGAGAGAGACAGGCCTGTAGTTTATAAAATCAGACGGGTTGAGATTGGGTTTCTTTAGGAGAGGGTTTACTCTTGCCTCCTTGAGACTGTTTTGAAAGTTACCAGAAGTTAGAGAAGACTTGATGAAATGGGTGAGAAACGGTAGAATATCAGGAGCGATAGTCTGAAGGAGGTTTGAGGGGATATGGTCCAGAGGACATGTGGTAGGGTGGGCTGAAGTAATGAGGGTAAGAACCTCACTTGGAGAGAGAGGGGAGAAGGAGGTCAGTGTGTGGGTGAAAGGAGGGTCTGGTGACCCAGCGGTGAGTAAAGGTGAGTCAGAAAAAGAAGAGCGAATATCATCAACCTTTTTTTCAAAGTAGTTAACAAAGTCGCTTGACAGAAGGGAGGAGGGGGAAGGGGCTTTGGGGGGGTCAAGGAGGGAAGAGAAAATAGAAAATAGTTTTTTGGGATTGGAATAGGAAGATCTTATCTTGAAAGAAAGTGCTTTTTGCCTGAGAGATCGAAGCAGAGAAAAAGGAGAGGAGAGCCTGATAGGTTAGGAGGTCGTCATGGTGTTTGGATTTCCACCGTTTCCGCTCTGCTGCCCGAAGGATTGTTCTATTAGCACGCAGTGTGTCATTTAGCCAGGGAGCAGGAGGAGACTGACGAGCCTGCCGAGATGTGAGAGGACAGAGAGAGTCCAGAGAGGATGAGAGAGTAGAGAGGAGAGTTTCTGCAGCAGAGTTTGGAAGCAGAAGTTGAAGGGAGGGCCAGGGAGGGCCAGTTTCATGGATGTGTGAGAGGAGATTATCTAATTCCTCCAAGAAGTCCCCCAAGGCGCCGGGTGGACGGTAGAGAACAACAATGGTTAATTGTATAGGATGGGTTACTGTGACGGCATGGAATTTAAAGGTGGACAGAGTGAAGTTAGGTAGCTTGAAGAGGGAAAAGCTCCAGTTGGGAGAGAGCAGGAGACCAGTGCCACCTCCTCTGCTAGAGGGTCTGGGTGTAGGTGTATGGGAGAAGGAATATGCTGTGGAGAGAGCTGCTGGGGTGGATGTGTTGGATGGAGTAATCCAGGTCTCCGTGAGAGCAAGGAAATCCAGAGACAGCAGGGAAGCGTAGCCAGGTATGAAGTCAGTCTTAGGAACAGCTGACTGGCAGTTCCACAGGCCCCCTGAAACTAGCTGTTGGATCTCAGTGGAGCATGTGGGATAGACGAGAGCAGGCCGGTTATATCGATTAGAAGATACACGGGGCCAGTGATAATTGCGAGAAGACACATAAACAGGAATGGAGAAAATACACATGATTATTGCATGAGGGGCTAGAAAACCAAATGAAATAAAAATAAAACACCAGCGATACTTAGCTCAATTAAAGTAGGATTTGCCTCCTCTTTGCCTCCCTACATGATATGAGTTGAACCCTATGTGGTGGTGCTTACTGGAAACCGCCACATGCAACTGTCTCGGATGTTCATTTAACATTTTCTCATCACATAATGGATGAGTCCCTGACCTCTTTTGTAAGAAAGGAAGAGTTTTTCTCTGTTTCCAACCAAATACATGGTCATTACTCATCATCCTCCATCTTTAAGCTACAGACAAACAGATAAAATCACTATTGTATTTGCTAAACATTTGCATGTCTAAGAAGTGCTTATCTTCTGCAGGTGATTTGTTATTCAAAGAGCTGCAGGTGCAACCCTGCCCTTCAAATAATGTGTTTGGTGATTTAACAGGTTTCAGTAATGATGACTTTCTGTGAATCATTGGAAGTGCAAGAACATCAGAAGCATCTATCTTATCATGATCATTTCTGTTTCCCAGGCCTCGAAACAGCACAGACTGAAGCGCTACCACAGCCAGTCCTATAGAAATGGCTCAAAGTGCGACCTCATTGGAATTCCAAGAGAGACTGAAGTCCGGGTGAGACTTTTGAATCCGGGATAGATTTTTACCCTTCTGCTTTGGCTAAAACTGTATTTGAAGTTGTGCGCATAAGGCTGATATGACCCTTACATGAGTATGGATCATTGTTTATATCAACTAACTTAAAAAACAAATCACAAGTACATAATATAAACAAAAAGCAACATGTTATGAAGCAGAAAAAAAGAAAAATAATCTCAGAAACTCAGGAAATGTATCTGTTACTCCAGCAGTGTTCCCCCGATATACAAATAGTGGCGGCGCTGCGCCGCGGCTGAAATATGCGCGCCGCTGCTAGGGTGCGCCAGCCAGGTACCCAAAAAAAAAAAAGAACTATTTTTTTCTTTACATTTTTTTATTAAAATAATAAGTGGCTTTTTCATTTTTGATTGTTTTTTATGTGGATTTGTAGTATTTGTGTTACTGTATGTTCAATAAAGGTGCATATTTGCTAAATCTTGAGACACTGCCACTGTATGTACTAGGCAGGGCCGATTGCTGGCACGGCGACATAGGCGGTCGCCTAGGGCGCCAGATCTGGGGAGCGCTGCGCTGGTAGCTCTGGGAGCGAAAAAACATTTTTGACCGTTGGCGCTCATCCTAATTTTCGGCCTTGATGTAACAACATTCATAATTAAGTAAATGTAACACCCTTTTCATTCCGGTTGCACTTTTCATTTGCCCTGTACGATGGGCGCTGTAAGTGATGAAAGTGGGGGATGTTGGCTTATCAGGCGCCCGCAGCCAAAGTGCGAGCATGGGAGCGAGAGAACGAGCGAGGAAGAGGGAGAGAGAGGGCGCACCGGGACCGGCACTGTTGTTATTTGAATCTGGTGCTAGCTGCGCTAACGGATATAAGAAGTAGATGTTTCTACAACCAGGGTGGAGGAGAGCTCTCTTGTCAGACTGAGAGGCTCAGTGAGGTTAAGGACTCTCTGAGTGTTTAGATAGTTAATTTTAGTCTAAGTTATCTCAGTGGGTCTCAAACGTTTTGACCACAAATTATGTAAACACATATTTCCAAGGCACTCCTTTATAATTATTAGGATAAATACAAACAGGTTTGAAATCATTCCAATGTATACTATAGGACAGTAATCCAAAAATATCGTTTAAAGTTGGAGAGATACAAAAATATGCATAAATAAATCAATGTTAACTTGGTAAAATAAGATATGAATGAACAACAGAAATAAAAGAAGTTACATTAATTTATTATTGGCTATGGTAGGTTATTGGTTATGTTCTTATACTTATTTGATTATTAAAATGTAAACCGATCTTTTTCATATGGGTGTTTTAGAGTTGTACCCCCTAGATCAGGGGCCGTATTCACAAAGCATTTTATCTTACCGCTAGGAGTGCTCCTAACTCGCGCTAAAACATTTTACGTAGGAGTTTTTTCTTAAAAGTTATTCACAAAGCCGCTGAGACCTACTCATACTAAGGATAAATCACTAAGAGTGAACTAAGAGTGACGCGCCGTTGCTATGGATTACGTCAATTCTCGTGCATGAGTTTAGAAGCGGTCAGTACGGTGATTGGTTGTTCAGAGCAGGCGATCTCGGTGAAACTCATCCGCAACATCCCACAAACGAGCCCACTAAATCACCGAAAAACAAGGAAATAGCCTAGGCTATAAATGTATTCCTATGAAATAGTTATGGACAGTGCAGTTAGCAGAATACACGCATGATGACAAGTTTGTGCAGACCACGATAATGACGTTGTATACAGGGCCGTGGGAAGTAGGGGTGCTGAGGGTGCTGCAGCACCCCCTGGTGGAGGACAGGGGATATGCACTTCCACAAGATTAAATACAAATATAATTTAAAAAAAATGAATTTTCAGCCTTGATGTAACAACATTCATAATTAAGTAAAGATAACTCCCTTTTCACCCCGGTTACATTTTCCATTTGCCCCGTACGATGGGCGCTGTAAGTGATGAAAGTGGGGGATGTTGGCTTATCAGGCACCCGCAGCTCACAGCCAGCGTGAGAGAGAGAGAGAGAGAGAGGGATAGATAGATTGAGAGAGGGGGTGCACCGGTACCGGCTGGGATTGTTGTTAAATTCTGCTGCGCTAACGGATATAAGAAGATGTTTCTACAATAATGTGGAGGGAGAGCTCTCCTGTCAGACTGAGAGGCTCAGTGAGGTAAAAGACTCTGAGTGTTTAGATAGTTGAGTGGGTCTCAAATGTTTTGATCACAATTTATGTAAACAAATATTTCCAAGGCACTCCTTTATAATTATTAGGCTGAATAAAAACAGGTTTGAAATCATTCCAATGTATACTATAGGACAGTAAACCAAAAATATTGTTTAAAACTGGAGAGATTTAAAAATATGCAAAAATAAATAAATGTTAACTGATGAGATATAAATTAACCACAAAAATAAAACAAGTTAGCCTACATTTATTTATTATTGGCTATGGTAGGTTATTGGATATGTTCACATACAAACCGATCTTTTTCATATGGGTGTTTAGAGTTGTATCCCCTAGACCAGTCTCTAGCAATTGTGCACCCCCGGAACCCCCAAGAAGATGTGAAGTCCACCCCCAATTAAAACATGTTATAATACTAAATACATTTGAAGCCTTTTATATAAGCTGTCCACCATGTCAATACGTTTCTGTGTTTGTAGTGTATTGGTCTTTTGTAGAGGTTTTTCATTGGAAGCTAAAATCTTGCCTAGGGCAGCACATTGGTCAGAACCAGCCCTGGTGTCATCCCCACAGCACCCCCCATTTGAAACATGTTCCCACGGCTATGGTTGTATATGCACGTTAAAGAGAGAGAGCAAACAATAAAAATACGTAAATCGCATTAAATCAAGGAGGCAATTAAAAGCACCCTGCAAACTATTATCCAATGAGCATATTTCTAGCACTCTAACACTTTCAATAACAGCCCATACCGCCGTTCAAGTCCCCCTATCATGATGAATGAAAACAATCTGCGTGTTGATGGAATGTACTTTCTTTCTATTGACGAACACGTCCTAATCTTTTGATGGCGCAATTATTTTTATGTGCGTCCCGTCAATAGCACCGACCACACCGGGCATACCTGCAATTGCCATGAAGTTGGCTTTGATCCTGTGTAGTTGTTGATTGTCCAAAGGAAATCGGATAAACTGTTGGATGATATGTGGTCTAGAGAGCGCGTTGATGGTTTGGTCTATGGCACGGCTGACTGATGGTTGCGATATTCCTAAATCGGCGGCATTGCAAAGTTGCATTTTCCCTGTTGCTAAATATCGTAGTGTTGCCAAACAATTTATTTCCGGACTAATCGGGTTATTCCTGTTAGTCGGGGATGTTAATGCATCCCGCACTAATTCCACAACAAGTGTGATACCCTCACGATTTAGCTTGATATCTCTTGATCAATTCACAGTCTTCCATTGTCTCCAAAACATTTCGTCTCGCAGCCATTTTCAGATTCTTTTACTGAGTTAGGAGTCCTCTCGAGGACTTTTAAGCTCTCCTAAACTTAGGTGCTACTTTTAGGCCTAAAATACTTTGTGAATTGCTCTTAGTGAATAAAATTAGGAGTCCTAAATTTAAGACTGACACGCCCATTATGTTTAGGAGTTTCTCCTAAATTCGCCAGTTAGGAGCTACTTTTAGCCCTAAGATCCTTTGTGAATACGGCCCCTGGTCTCTAGTAATTGTGTGCTCAAAGTGCACCATTTTACTTTAAAATGTTCAAAAAAAATCTTCCCGGGGGGGGGGGGGGGCATACCCCGGGACCCCCCTAGAGGATGTGACGTCCACCCTCCAATTCAAACATGTTCATACAATAATAAATACATTTGAAGTCATTTTGACGTATATTACCTATGTCAATAAGTTTCTGTTTTTGTAGTGTATTTGTCTTTTGTAGAGATTTTTCATTTATTCTTTACATATAAAATCTCGCCTAGGGCAGCAAATTGGCTAGGTAATAGGCCTCAAGAGCCTTTCTTGTGCTGGCAGACACATAGAAACAAATTGGCGGGGCGCACTTCGCACACACTAAAAGATTCCACGCGCTCCGCGCTCACATTATGCTGGGCCCACGTGCCTTAGCACCGCTGCTACGACTCCATCCTAGGGGAAACACTGTCCAGTATTCATTGTTTTTACTTTCTGAACCAATAGCTAAAGTAATTAAAGCCTGGTTGCCGTTTACTGTGACTCAAAACTATTTGGTATAGAATTAGGCTATGATAATTATTAAGATCAATTGTGTACACATGAATGATCTTTCTGTGTATTATTTTTCAAGACACCAAACACATTCCTCTAAAGCTCATCAATGTTTCTGTAATAAAATCACACGTGTTTTAATAGAGACTTTTTAAGATTGAGCCATGGCAACAAAACAAAATTCTGGATATACTTAATGAATTAGTTTCTAATAACTTTTTGGGTGATCATAAAGTATCAATGAGGTAGAAGTCCACACACAACATTCACAGAAACTCTAACCCCATTGAAAATGATTCATGTTGTAGCACCAGGTGATCTTCCTAAACACAACTCATTCATTTGACTTCATTTTTCCCAGTTTGTGTGTGAAGAAGGCTCTAATGACTACATCGCCCGAGTGGACGAGCCTCAGTCGTGCCGCTATGTTCTGACAGTTCACACCAGTCGTACCTGCCAGCATCCGTTCCTGCGGCCTCCATCCACTGCCAAGCCCCAGGGCATTGTGTGCCAGCCAGCTCTGAGCGCCCAGCAGTACATGGACTACGTCAAGGCTCAAGTCTGTGAGTTGACAAAAATGAATGGGCCAGTGACGCAGCATATGGAGAAAATGTTGCTTTAATTCTTTAATGTGTTGGAGCAGGATATAATGTGGGAAAGGAGTATTTAACAGTGTGATGGATAAAAGGTGTTTGATATAGAAAGTCTTCAACTGTCTAATTTTAAAACTATAAAAAATGTGTGACATGATTGCTCTTTCTTCTCCTCCTTCCTCTTTCCCTCTGTCGGTTCCCAGCGGACACAAAGCGTAAAGTGGAGCAGATCTCAGAGGAGCTGAGGACTCTCGATGAGATGTTGGCTGCTAATGAAGGGTCAGATGGAGCAGTGGAGGTAACAGCAGAGGAGGTAACAGCAGAGGAGGTAACAGCAGAGGAGACATCACCTGCACCAAGTGATGACCTGGGCCCGTCAGACAATACAGGTTTTCTTTTCTTTACACAAGAGGCAAAATACAATCAAAAGTATTTTAGTATTATGTCAATTAACAACAGAAAAATAAGCACTGCATTTGTATTTCTGTCTTGAGAAATGTAAACCTTGTGTGTGCTTTTATATTGAAACAGATACTGCTGGTTTATCTGAGGAGGCCGGGTCAGAGGAGGCAGAAGATTCTGACTTCTGGGAGGGAGTTTCAAAGCCTGGGACTTCAAAAACAACAGAGTCCCAACAGGACAAGGTAAAGAAATACAGCTTTAGAGTCAGTAGTCCTTTTTGAATGATGCTTAATAAAAGACCTGGCTAGCCTTATCATTTTCACAATGTCAAAACATTGCTTATTTTCTATGGATAGTCCTAAGGATATTTTTAAATCTCATTTTATTGGAGTAAATGTTTAAAATTCACACATAGTTCATGCTTTTTCAATGAATGATGTGTGAATCCACTTAACGTGGTTGACATGATATTTTCTTTAATTTACAGGTCATTTTTCCTCCAACCTGAGCTCAACCACTAGAGGGTGTAGGTCACTTCATCTCCCCACTCCATAACTCTAACCCCATTTATTTTGTTTTCTACACACAGGCAGCAGATGACGACTATAACTCATTTACAGACAATGAAGTCATAGATGAGGGTGATGAAGGTGCTACTTTAATTTTTCGGTCTCCACTTCTCTATTATACGCACGCACGCACGCACGCACGCACGCACGCACGCACGCACGCACACACACACACACACACACACACACACACACACACACACACACACACACACACACACACACACACACACACACACACACACACACACACACACACACACACACACAAGATTAATGCCATTAGTGATAAGTCATTGCTTTTGAGAGCTTTAAACTCAAATATATTAGAATGTGTTTGATGAGTCTTTTATTTCAGAATGATCAGAAGTCCAAATTAAGTTCTTTTGAGTAACACTTCTTCTGTGTGTGGTTTTTCAGTGTTTGACTTTTCTCTCTTCACTTGTCTCTTTCAGTCGAAAAATTCAACTTTAAAATCATTACTGACCCAGCAGACCTGATGAAATTTGTCCAACATCTCAAAGAGAGCAACAGGAAGGTCAGTACGTACCCAGATAAAAACATCACTACTCACCTGGAGCCTCATTTATAAAGGGATATACGCTCAAAAAATGGCATACGCCAGTTTCTACGCAATGTTTGCGATTTAATAAACAACAAACTTGACGGGAAAATGTGCGGTCCTCCACGCAAACTCTGACCCATGCGCACGCGGTACGCACAAAACGGGAGAGACGAGAAACTGCGACACAGTTGGCAGAAGAAAGAATGGAGAGAAATATGTGGGAATAATACCATAAACAAAATGTTACCTCTCATTTATCAAATATGAAGAATTCATTTTCACAAATTGATTAAAGCCAATCTGAAAATGATTAAACAAACGCCTGTTTGAGACTCCTCAGTGCACACAAACATAACTTGGAGAAATAAATAAATACGGAAATGTTATTGATCACCCCTCGATTATGTTCTCTTGTTAATTAAGAAATGTATTCTCACAAAAGATGCGGTACGCAGAAGGACAGAATTACTTTAAACTGACGCCGTTTTGCTTTTCTCTAGGTTGTATAGATACGAGCATGGTTTATACCATCACGTTTAATCGTGTTTCATGCCGTTCGCAAATACTTGATAAGTCGCTCGTAAAACACAGGAGGTATGGAAACTAAGAACACCATATGTGATAAATTGTACAGCTAATATAACACAACACGTTAGTTTTATTTCCTTTAACTGGTGGATTATGGATATAGAGTTGCTGCGGGGTTGGTTGAGAGGCACAGGCTGCAGTGGAGACGCTGCGCACAGCTGATCGACAGCTGGACCACAAACCACCAAATACAAAATACAAATGTAGATCCAGTCGTCATGACTCCACTCCGGAGGGATTCCTCAATCATTTCTTACAGTTTCTCATCATGGGGGGTCTCCTGTCCCCGGCACAAACACACTGACACACTGCCTTAGGAAGGCTATGTGTATTTTGTCATTAACTTATTTCGGACCACTTATTTATTTATCTTGGTGACGATCCGACCTCCATGCTGCTACTCTGGTTCAAACTGCATCCACCAAACAATGTGATTTGTCTCCACCTGCCCAAAAGAACCGAAATCTGACACGGTGTGAAATGTCTTTTTTAGATGTTCTGTCATCATTTCCTGCGATCTTCTTCATGCAGTCAGTCAAAATGAATATTAATACGGGGCGTTTCTTTGACTATTTATAGGCAAATATGGGCGTTACGTGAAGCCCGCAAAAACTGCGCCGCATTTCGAGTTGATAGTGATTTATAAAGGGAAACCGGTGTAGGACGTGCGTGCGCATTGTTTTATAAATCAGAATATTTTTGTGCGTATTTATTTTCTTTGTCCGACGTAAGCAACCTTCCCACGTGAATCCTACACAAAGCTTTATAAATGAGGCCCCTGATCACGGGTTTTTCAAATCAATAATTTTCTTCTTTTTAGAAAGCACAACATCAAGCCAAAAGTCAAGGAGAGAACCCGGCAGAGAGCAGCAGAGTAACCGAGAAGCTGGGCGAGGATAAGAAAGACGAGGATGAACACTTGCTACAGGACTTTGAGGATGAGATTGCGGACCTCTCAGTGCCCTCTGAAAAGATTGAAGAGATAAAGGAGGAAATGCAGAAGGATTTTGACAACATCATTAATGAGGTTTCCCGCTAGAGACAACATGAAATGTTAACACCAAGATTGATGTTAAGAGAACAATATTAACATGTTATAAGCCAGATCTGCCACCACGACTTACCAATACTCTGACATGATTGGCTTTCTCCTGTGTTATAGGCTCAGCAGGAATTAGAGACAGAAGGTCTTAAAGGGGAATTTGATCGAACTCAAGCTACACAGACACTGGAGACGACGCTGGATAAGTTACTTGACCATTTGGAAGAGAAAGAGGTGCAGGATCCAGAGCAGCAAACAGCTGGAGGTCAAAGAGCCAGCGACCCCACGAGGGGAAGCCCCAGCCTGGCCCCAAAACAGCCAGGTAACCCGGCCTCCTGCCCTTATTGGCTCATGTTCACATCTGTGCACACTGTCTCCATCCTCCTCAGGTTTCATTCACATATACTGTAGTTGTTTGTTGTGATCTTCCATCCAAAAATATACGCACAAATGGAGTTAGTATGATTCACAGAGAATTTATGTTGTCAGATTATTATTTTTTAGCATAGTTAGTGGTCTTTTCTCTGCTGCCATTGATGTATATGTGGGTCATTGCAATCAGTGATTACATCCAAATTGATAAACTATCACAGAATTATAAATCTATGACGGTTCAAAAATGTTTAGATGGATTACACATTCTTGGCTCTTACCTCCTCCATCCTGTGGCCCTGCTGATGGGATTTTGAGGTGAACTGTGTTGTTTGTCCCTCTTTCTGTCTCGTCAACCCAGACCAAGCGGATGACGACCATGTTAAGATCAAAATTACTAAGTATAAGACGGGCAGCAGCCCTGATGGGGAGGTCAAAGTTCAGGAGATGGGCGAAGGAGACCCGCAGTGGCAGCACATAAAGGACGTTGTTAAAGAACAGCTAGAGAAAGCAGGACTGAAGGCAGAAGGTATGAGGGGGGGGGGGGAGTGCCCGAAACACTCACGGCCTTTTCTCTCTTCCATCTGTTATCTTGAGCACATGGTATTTCTGTACTTTTCTATTCTTAAAAAAACAACAATTGTCAGATCTATGTTTTTACAAAGTTAAGCTGTTAAGAAGATGCTTAACATCATGATTATAACCTGAAAGGGGTCCTTAATTGTTCATGCTGGCAGCAAACGCATGCTTTTATGAAGATCATGATAAAAGATGTGAACACTAGTCTAGGTTCTTAATTTAAGAACAGCAACATTAAAGTTCGTAGTAGCGGGAAATAGCTGTAGCTTATCTTAGAGACAAAGGGAAATACAAAGTTGGGTCCATCTGTGTCCTTTCTTTTTCATCCACTGTTGTGTTTGTGCCATTCTTCATTATGATTTATAGTTTTTTTCCACAGATTTGAGCCACTTATAAGCACGCTTGTTTGACTGGAAAGCCTGCCTTCCCCCCTGTTTTTTTTTCTATCAGGTAAAATTGAGGTGAAGATCTTGACACGAAAAAATGCAGAAGACGCAGGTGATCAGTGGCTGACTGAAGAAGATACTAAGTCCTTCAGGGAGCTCCTCATAAATCTCCTGGTAATTTAAGAAGTGATAATAATTTTTTTGGTGTTAATTTAAAATCTTATTTTAGAGAATTATGCTCTGAAATTCTGTGTTTACCAGCAATTATGTGCTGTAGAGTAAGTTAGGTAATTATTTTCAGCATTCAGTCAGTAGGGCTGTGGTTGTTTTTAAAAACATGTTTTCCACCCATCTTCCAGACTGGAGGCACAGAAGAGGTTTACAAAGAGCAGAAGAGGCAGCAGGAGTTGGAGAACAACTATAGGTTTGTGTGGGGAGAGTCCCAGGAGGAGTCCCAGTCATCCAGCACCACTGACTCAGACGACGTGGACATATGAGATCCTTCAGTGCACCTTTTGTGAAGGTGAACTCTTGTGGAGAACTACAGGGAGGGGGACTCTGAAGCGCAGCCATCCAAAGGATTAAATTTCTGCTATTAAACCTGTTCTGTTGTAGGCACCATTTTAATGTTGCACAATAAAACTGCAACATCTCAGCTGTTCTGTGCAACTGAATGAAGTTATTCCCCTTTTTGATGGGATTCAGTTTTGATAGATGGCGATGTACAGTATCTACATATTTTTTTTATATTTCAGTTAATTTGTACTGAATGTTAGCATTTCCATCTGAAGTTATCAACAGCACACTGTTTAAAGTCAAATTATAATTTACATTAATTTTTTAGGTTGCTATTGACAAAGAAGTCCTTACCTTTATGGACACAGGTAGGAGGATTTGTGCATGCCTCAACAAACTGGAGGAGTGTATGCACAGGTTGTTCATTTCAGTGTTTACTGATCGTGTCTGGATATGGAAAAAGCGAAAAATACTAAAGAGTTCACAGTTAATTTCCTACTTTCCGTTGCTGTTTTTGGGGGATTAGGTTAAACATGACTGTAGATTACAAGTGTCTGTACAGTGCTGTGGCACTTCATATCCCTAGAACAAGGTTCTTTAATGAAAATGTTTCTTTTCATTTGTCCTGGGTTGTTTGAAGGTATTCAAAAGAAAAAGGAGTGTAGGATGGTCAGATCTTCAAGTGTGTTATAGAATGAGAATGTTATATAGCAAAACGAAAACGATTTCAATCAGTTTCAGCGTATCAAAAATAATAAATCCACACAACTTTTCTATGGATCCTTCAAAGGTGTACTTACAGTAAGGGGTGACTTTGTATAATTTGTGAATAATTGTGATAACTTGTAATTCAACATGTACATAATTATTGCGTGAATAGATCTTTTGATGATATTTGATTTGTTGTATATTAACACAAATGAAGTGGGGCTTGAGTTATCAGAGTAAATTGTGTTCAAATTTGTGACTGTGCGTCTCCTTTATGAAACTCAAGGTCACTATGTAACTAAGTCAATACAAACTTTATCAAACACAAATAAGGCATTTGATCCGTAGGGAACCAGCGTCAAGAGTAGATTGGCTTTTCTTAACAGACTATTTGTCTTATCAGATAATGTAGATTGCTCTTGCATGTTATTGCCAAGTAAAAAACAACCAGCCAGACTTTGTTCAAGAGTGGGATGTAGGATCCAGTTCCTTCATGCAACTTAAAGGTAAACAGAAATATCAATGGTTTAAAACCCTTCAACTTGTCCTTAACAAACAAAGATTTGCCATTCATGACATGATTTTCTGCAGCAGTTGTTTTGATCCTCACGCTTCGGCTGCACACTTCTGTAGAGCCGGAAAAAGACAAGATATAATACTGTATTCTTGAATAGGACTATATTACTATAAGGAACACCATGTTTTCATAGTTTGGTACAATTATAAATGTGCTGCATGTTAAATGCAATTATTTAACATGTGTCAACATGGAGCCGAATGGTATACTGCTTGGTAGATATATAGTACCAAAAAGAAAAGAGACCAACCAGTACATTCGGTACGCATGTCACAAAAATGCGGTGAAGAAGAATATAAAATACTTCCTTTGGAAATGTAATAGAGTAGAAGTACAATCATATTAAAATACTAACTTGTAGTTATATCACTGGCTATAGGTCATAGTTTGGTTAAAAGCTATCAAAGTGTGTGGTCTTAATAATCAATATTCATTGAATGTGGACAAATGAATCGAAGCCGTTTGCGCTTTTATTTTGAAATAACGCGACTTGACCGGAAGCTTTTTTTTACTGGACGTTAGACAGCAGTCAGCCAGATAAGTTAGATGTAGTTTACGCAGCGTTTTGGAGCACTTTTATATTGGTATTAGTCTGAAGGCTGTTTATGTAAACTGCTGAGGTAATCCAGTTAACAGTCGTTTCAGTTTTCGCGGTGAGCTGAATAACTCCGTTACGTTTAGCCGCTATGTTGACACGACAGGGAGGATTAGCAGTGAAGTTAGCAGTGTCGATACAATTAACAGACTAGCAGCTAGCTAACGATAACACCAAGGCCAGGAACTGAAGGCCATAACTGCTGTTATCAGTCGTGTTTTTTTATATCCAGAAGATTATTGATATGGTGTTGTGGTAGTCTTGCTGCGATAATTGTTAGCAGCATTTTGGTGTGGCTAGCTGAGCGGAGAGAGATACAAAAACGTCGAGGCAAAACCTGGCTCAGCTTTCCCTTTTCAAAGTTGATGTTTCCTGTTGAAATGAAGTAACTGCGAGATCACCCAGCTGCTATGGTGTCTGCAATACCATTGGTGAGTTTCTTTTTAACTGTTTGTTTCTTTTAAGTTTGTCTGTCGAACATATCTTGACAATATATACAGAATGTTCAGGTAAACAGCATAAGAGGAACTGAATATGAGGAAACAAAAACACAGTTCTTTACAAACACGAGAACACAGACATTTGGATATTCACATGTCAGTCTCAAGGACAAAAGTTGTACAAATACAAAAACTGGGAGTGGCGTCTGATACTTTTCACCAGTCGTGTCACTGGTTCGAATTCAGGTTTTCAAGGTTGGACCATTGTAGTGAAAGTCGTGACGTGTATAAGCCTTTCTCCCCTCATTGTCTCACCCAGCACCTGCCGAGTTGATCGACCGACAGAGAGACACCGGTCCAGCATGAAGGCCATCTGGTCCAGACTGTCCTTCTGCGCGGGTTTCGCGGTGGGAACCCTCACTCTGTACGTGTTTCTGCGGCAGGTGTGGTTGGAGAAAACGTTTTCAACGCTATCTGATCAATTCCTTGACAACCAGCAACAGTTAAATGACGAAGATAAGAAAGTATGG
Source organism: Notothenia rossii (assembly GCF_949606895.1). Taxonomy (NCBI): domain Eukaryota; kingdom Metazoa; phylum Chordata; class Actinopteri; order Perciformes; family Nototheniidae; genus Notothenia; species Notothenia rossii. The sequence goes on along the minus strand of NC_136903.1, from coordinate 71,981,842 downwards.
AAGAAGGAGCGGTCTGCCCTTTTCAACCTGAAACACCCTCATCATAAAGGTACGCCACATGGACGTTTTATGTGTACAATAATGCAACGGCTTTTTTTTTTTTTTAGCCAAACCATATTGACTCACTTTATCATGTTTGAGCATCCTTGTTCTCAGCCTGTATAGTAGCCTGCTCTGTACATTGTGTCCAGTAAAGAACGATATATTGTAAAGTCTAGCTACAAAGTATATATTTTTTACAAGGCCTGCTATTTTTCTTGTTAATGCACTTTGGAAGCAGCTAAAGTTATCAAAAAAAAGTTTACTAATACTCTAATCTGCACTCCTGTAACAAACATACTAGTTTAACTTGTAGCAAAACATCTAAACTGATTTGTATATCCATTTGTTATTGTATAGAAATTAAAGATTGAAAGTATCTAGACAGAATTCTCCAATATTTTTGTTAAAGTAATAAGCTCCCCAACTGCATATTAATGTTTATATGTCCTTCCTAGGTGAGGACAGCAGCATGGCAGATGAGCTATACAAAAAGGTGCGTATTCTTTGCTGGGTGATGACTGGACCCACGAACCTGGAAAAGAAGACTCGTCATGTGAAGTCCACATGGAGTCGACACTGCAATATTTTGATCTTCATGAGCTCTGTAGATGACCCGGACTTCCCCACAGTGGGCTTAAATACAAAGGAGGGTCGGGACCAGCTGTACTGGAAAACGATCAAGGCCTTCCATTATGCCTATGAGCATCATGCCCACGAGGCGGATTGGTTCCTCAAGGCAGATGATGACACCTACGTAGTCGTAGACAACCTGCGGTGGATTCTTGCGAACCACACGCCAGAAGAGCCAATTTACTTTGGCCGAAGATTCAAGCCCTACACAAAGCAGGGCTACATGAGTGGAGGAGCGGGCTATGTGTTGAGCAGAGAGGCTCTGCGGCGATATGTTGAAGGATTTAAAAACAAAGTGTGCACTCACACTACCCCTGTAGAGGACCTGGCAATGGGGCAGTGCATGGAGAAAGTCGGGGTGCTGGCAGGGGACTCCAGAGACTCGTCACACAGGGAGACATTTCACCCATTTGTCCCAGAGCAGCACCTCACCGCCAAGTTTCCTAAGAGCTTCTGGTATTGGAGCTACTGCTACTACCCCATCACTGAGGCAAGTGCAGCAAACATTGCACAATTTCTCCTTTCTGTTTACCTGGTATCACACTTGTATGACGCAACTTCAGTTCTACTAATGTTTGAAAGGATACTGGCCCCCACTTATATCTGGCATTAGAGTCCCTCTTGTATCCATATTGTATTTGGATATGACTTAACCTGACAACATCAACACCTTTTTATTCATATGTGTACAGTGAGTGTATCCAGTTTGTCCACATTGAGATCCGATCATGTTTTCCCTCTTGTCTTTATGTCTCTTCCTGCTACTGCTGTCAGTTCTTTTAGAGGAAAGGTGGCTGCTTGAAGTGCAGTGTTATTGACATTTAGGAGATTCACCGTCCAGCACTAAGATTATTATTATTTTTGTTCTTACTCTAACTGGAAATATCTGTCAGAGAGTTTTCCCCTTTGCATATTCTGTGGTCAAACTGTCTGAGCCACAGTAACAATGAAAGCCACACAGTCACCACAAGGCTTTGAAATAATTGAAAGTTCTCAGTGTTGTAACATTAATTAACTTTGGTCTGTGTCTCATACCAAGACATGTTGGGTACTTGTATTTGTGGGAATTTGGTCTTGAAAGTGCTTGAACATCTGATGTTCAAGAAGGTGTGGAAATGATATGCAATGTGATATTTAAAAATGTGGTGATTTGTCTCCATAATCTTTCATAACCACATTCTCTGTTTCCTCCTCAGGGTCCAAAATGCTGCTCGGATGTGTCCGTGTCATTCCACTATGTAAATGCATTACATATGTATTTAATGGAGTACTACACATATCACCTGCGTGCCTATGGCTACAGATACCGTTACCAGCCCCCTGTCCCGCTAGGATACAGTTTTTCAGAGTCAAGTTTGCTGGGTGCTGCAGAAAGTAAAGAAGAACTCATTTCCAGGGAGAAAGTAATAGTGGAGGGGGGCGATCCGTCCAATACTGACAAGAAACAGGATGCAGATCCTCCTCCTGCGGCTGGGGAAGTCCCTCCTGCTGCTCCAGCAGCAAAATAACAGTTTGAATGCGTGCGTGAAAGGAACTGATCTTTTCAGGAAGGCCGACGTGTGTTCTGAATGTTTCTGGTTAATACGAAGGTAGAAAAACAGTCCGATTTGAAATGTCCCCACATACGAACGCGTTGCTGATGGACTGCTCTAATGTCAATTGTGCAAAAAAGACTGGTCTTAGGGATACGAGGTAATTTATGTCTTTTTTTTCTGGTTTTAAAATGTTTTTTAACGTTTTCTTTTTAAATTTGGAATAGCTTTCTTTAAACTGCTTTTATTTGGAAACTTACTAAAGCACTTTTTTAAACCACGTGAACCTGGAATGGGAACCAAGTATTTCACAAAACTAGTTCATTCAAATTGTTCCCATTGTTTTACCCTTGACTATTGCAACCCCGGAAGACAACCTGTTCTGCCACTCTCTGCAGCGAGACAGTCATTGGTTTGGGGTTGTTTGACCTCATTGCTAACTATCTGCCTTCGAAGGCAATGAGACCCAATTCTATGTCTTAAGCTAACAAGACAGCTATTATCATACATATTCAATTACATTTAAATCAAAGTGCCTCACCTTGTACAATCATTCAAACAAGCCTTTTGTCTTTAGGCTAAAGAGTTTCTTTGGAACAGAACAGTCACAATTGGTTGCCTCCCAAACTTGTTTCACGCCGCATTCAATTGTTATAGCAAAGGAACAAGAAAACACATGACACCCGTCCCAAAACCCCACAAACTATAGACATAAAGTTAACTTCAACAGAAGAGCAGTTTAGTTCCTATTTTTCAATGGCTAATTAACATACATGATGTTACCATGATGTTTCAAATGAATGGTCCACAGGACGAAATGTAAACAGGCCAGCCAAAGATTTCTCAAAGAGGGATGATGTCAGACTGAAGGCGGGCTGGTCAGAATGTAGGTGTCATTTTGAGTAATAAGGAAGTAATGAATCCGGGTGCTTCTTGTTTGTTTCTAACCGTATGTTCATTTTATTTTAAACGTTCATGATGTGTGTCTGTTCCCAACCTTGTGTTAGTTTGACCTAAATTCCATCTGTGGTGATTGGATCTCCTTCACAGCACAAGGAAGCAGTTTGTCAAATGTCTTTCTTTTATGGAATGAAACCCCATGTTGCACGCTTATCTACCCCTGCTCCATGAAGCTGTCAGTGGATACACACACACACACACACACACACACACACACACACACACACACACTTACACTTACACTTACACTTACTTCAAAGTTCCCTTCATCTCCCCCAAAAGAACTCATCAGCTTGTGCCTTGTAAATGTGGGATTGTATGAAACGTCAGCAGCACTGTGACTTTACCATGATGAGTGATGCTTTCAGATGGACGCTAGTTTTCCTGAATCCTTCCAATGTAATGAGCATGACCTTTGTGCAAGCCAGCGATTACTGTTCATGACGCCGCTTTTTGGAAGGGACAATTTTAATGTTTTGTTTTAAGTTTATCAATGTTGTGAATTTCTTTTCCAATTTTGGGTGGACCAGCTTTGGTTTTTTTTAGTTAGTACATTGTGTATATTTAACACTTATTTTCTACCAGGTTCTTTACTACTTTGTAACCAGACAATTCAATTGGGTGTGTGATAAAGCAACTACCAAATACAGAAACTGGCTTCAGGAATCAGGCAGGATGCAGCGATCATTCGAACAGAACACATTGTCTATTTATGAGAAAATTAAATGCACTTATGAGTGTTTATAATAGTGTTTTTAACCACTTAAACTTCTTTTAGTCCTTCACAGATTAAGATGTATGAGGTATTTAATGCCTATCAAAATGCCTTTTGTACGTGTTTACACACCTTCTGGACATGAGCACACAGCATGTTCAATGGACCTGTCCAGTTTAAACCAAATCAACATGGTATTCAAAATGGCTCCCTTTAAAAAGAATTTGAGATTGGTGCCCAAACCTCCACCTCTGGTTTCTGATGCTAGTGATACAACACATTCAGTCCTTGACAATCTACTTCAACATCTAAATTGTATCCAAGGGAAAGGTGTACATTACTGTAATTATATTTGAAAAGTATTTATGTTGCTATTGGAGTCTTAATTGAGTCGACACTGTTTAGTGTGTAAATGATTTTGTGAGTGTGTCAGCACATGAGATCAGTGTGCGGTATCAATGGCACTTTAATCACTATAAATAAATGCATATTTTATTGTACATTTGTTCTGTATTACATTCTCTACATGATACTACATCTCAGATCATTTTCCAGTGACAGTAGAAATGAATTCTTGCATGGTTAATATAGGACTTTCAAGGTGGCGTTACATGTCGCACTGCAGAAAGTGTTGACACCTGAGTAGAGAGCGAGATCAGAAAAAGGTTCAGCAATACATTTGTTTTTCTCATTTATCTGAATGGAAAGTGTTAAACAGGCGCTTACCTCAGCCTACTGTAGTAGAGAGTTGAACTGTTTACCGCTCCTTATCTGTTAATACTCCTTGGAACACGGAAACGCTCTTCCTTTTGCACACAAAGAACAGAAATATGTCACTCTTTGTCAAACACAGATAACTCTTATAACTCTTAAACTAAACAGTGCCTAAATGTCAGCGTTGCCAGGGTGTGAGACAACAGTTCAAACTTGTGTGTCTGGCTTTGATCTTTGTAGGCACTAAATTCAAAACTGGAAGCTCAGTTTATACTGTGTATGTTTAATCTGACCAGAGATCAGCAGCTGTGAAGCAGACTCCTTTGGCTTCAGATTCGGATCAGTCCTTCCATGTGATGAACATGATGATTTAATAATGTTGGAGATTTAAGAAAATAGATTTCCTTGATTTAAACTTGAATAAGACTCTTACGATTGGATTATACCCTACATTTAAATGTTATCAACCAGTTTTACAAGATCAGCACCTTAGAAGTCCTCTACATTCAGAGTGCTGTCAGCAGTGAACAACCTGATATACAGAAGGATGCTAATGTTCAGGTGCCACTCACCAGTGATTCACCAGATCAGCGAGAGTGTGCGCCATGCGTCCTGCATTAGATAAGGAAAAGACCAATTATAATCATAGTAATGAGGTAAATATAATAATGATTATAATAATAATATTACATAGCATCTTAAAAAGAGTCGTGACCAACAAAAAGTTCTAAAACCGACAACTAAACACACAGAAAAAAAAAAAAGTTGATATAACATTCATTCAAATCGCTAAAGTTTGAGGTCACTACAAACACATTTTTCCTTCTGGCTAATAATGTGAACTGTTGGCATCAAGGTGTTTATGTCACCTGCCAAAATAAATCCAGTGTCCGAGAGAAACTAAGCGAGGTGTTTCCTGCAAAACATAACTCACTGTTTGGGTGAGCAGCACTTCTCCGCCCCATCAGACCCACAAAGCTGCCATAGTCCACGTCTTTAGCCTAAAATACAAAACATTACAAGACTCAAGATTCAAAGGCTTTATCATCCTGTGCACAGTAGCTACAGTGTAGTTAAGGCAATGAAAATCTTAGGTCCCGAGCTCCTCCAACAGTGCAACATATTATATAAAGGACATAAGATAACAATAATAATAATAATAGAAAAATAACAATAGTTCAAATGAAACAGAGTACGATACATTTGAATAAAATAGAGCAGGTGAAAGAAACAGAATGTAAGGTTAAGTATTGTACAGTGAAATACAATGAACTATAACTTAAGATGATACATTAAATACATTCTAAAGATGCAACCAGATGAATGCTTTGGGTTATAGAGACACTTATTTTGCATGCCAGCTTTTACTCTATAAAATGTTTTGAAAATCTGCTACATTTACGTGAAGCATTAGGTCATAACTCACCGTACTTTGTGAGTATCATATGAATGTATCTCGTCTTACCTCTTTCAGTGATGTGTAGGTGTCCACCTTACATTCAGACATCAGAGGAAATAAGATCAGGAAGATTAAAGCAACCAGCGAGGTGAGAGAGCAGCGGCAGTTTGGGGAATTCTCCATCACTCTGAAATGAAAATCAGATCCAAAGGCTGCACATAACTAGACTGAGAGTTAGTTTTCCTATAATTTGTATGTACAAAAGTCTCTGACCAACCTTAACTAAAGGTTTTTACCATGGTGCAGGTTTTGTATCGTGGACATTTCTTTAGTTATGTATAGTAATTCATAATGACGATTCAAAACGTGAAAATATAATGGATATAATATAATATAATGCAAAAAGGCTCTCAGACTTATATGTGTTCATATTACTCAGCACACATCCCTGCTAAGTCAGCATACAGACACGATTCACTCTTCACTCCTCCTTTGAGACTTTTTGAAACTTTCTATGGTTCTCCAAAATAGAATTCCTCTGTCCACACTTTTATTTTACAATGGCACATTTCAAGTTTAATGCTTTTTATATAATTAAAGTTTATAATGTTGTATTTTGCATGGTATTTGTATCTATTAGGTTCACAGATACTATACAGCAACAAGCACAAGCACAGCCTGTTTCTTCAACAGTGTCTCAGCTTTATTATCATGTCATTCAATATTTACTTTGCATTAATACAAACATGTCAAGATTCATTTGAAGGATGTTGTGGTAGCCTGCTTCCACTCTGTGCCTTGTAACAGACACTCATTCTCACAAACACAGCAGCACTTCCAGCTTATCATATCAACTCATTGTGAATTTCATAGAGAAGATATTAGCACACTATATAATATAAAAGCTTTTTGTAGGCTACACTCACAAGCAGTCTCAACATCAAAGGGTGTCCCCAACTGATTTAAAATATGTATTTAACTGTATAAACATACATTTGATAACTGCTATAGGTCCATACATTCTGGTAAAATTGTATAATTCAATAAATTATGCAAGTGTAATAGGACAAAAATAAGATCAACGCATTCAATCAAAAAGTATTCTAATATGTATATCTTCATAACAATAATTGTGAAGCTCCTTTATCACAATTATTTAGTGTAAATGAAAGAAATCAACATGAAATCCTCACCTGGTCAGTGTAGGAAGTCTTGATCTGACCCAACAGGAAAAGCAGTGATTTCCTCTTTGACTCAAAATGCGTCTGACCGCTCAGTAGCTTCTTTCTCAATTATTATAGGACTTGAGCTCATTTGTAATCTAATTATTGCTCCACCCAAACCCCCATTCCACCCCTATATACACATGTACACGCACACACATGTACACGCACACACATGTACACGCACACACACACACACACACACACACGCACGCACGCACGCATGCACACACACACACACAGTTATAACAAGCAAAACAATGATTATGTGCAGTATACGATAGATAACTATATCATTCTGTAATTCTTTCATCTTGTAAAATTGCCAAATAATATTATACATCTAGATTTTACAAATAATTTCTTTATAAGCTTTCATACTGTTTCCTTTTCGTATTTATTGTCATAATACTGTGTTTTCTTGTCATTACCATATTATGAGGTTTTTATGTTGTTTTTATGTTCTTGTGTGTGTGTGTGTGTGTGTGTGTGTGTGTGTGTGTGTGTGTGTGCGTGCGTGCGTGTGTGTGTGTGTGTGTGTGTGTGTGTGTGTGTGTGTGTGTGCGTGCGTGCGTGCGTGCGTGCGTGCGTGCGTGCGTGCGTGCGTGCGTGCGTGCGTGCGTGTTTGTCCCTGGATTAATTGACCATATTATGTGCCTGTGTGTGTGGACTGGACGTGTAAACAGCGTACGCCCTGCGGGCGGATATTGCCATCCTGTCTTCACCATCAATGACTGGTTTATAAGAGCAGAGAAAACTCCCACGCTCTGTGGGTCAATTAAAGGACAAGCAGAAAGCCTCTGGCTGACCCTCTCCTTCCACATTCAAATACTCAAAAGGTTTGATCTCAACCACTGGAATTTATTAGGTCATATTTGAACAGAAAAAATCACCCTGTCCCACAGAACTGTAACTTGACCTACAACTATATCTACCCATGTGTCATTATTTTTACCAAATTCATTTTTGTTACCATTTAAAGTACACTGGAACACTACAGTTAAGATGGCCTCGTTGACTTTTTATAATAAAATTACAGACCAGCTTTGGCTGTCGTGTTCTTTAGGAGCAGCAATGCAAACTTAACCTGGCCATGTAATGTAAGAGATCCTGTGAGAAGGATTTGTGTTTTTACTCGTGTCCTCCACAGGAGACTGTAATGCATGCTTTGCTCGTCACTCAGGACCAACTTGAAAAACTGGAAAAACTGTTGCAAGTTTTCTCCAGAGGTGGGAGGAGTACTTAGATCTTGTACGTCAGTAAAATTAGAAGTACCAGAGTGTAAGAAAACTCTGTTACAAGTAAAAGTCCTGCATTCAAAATGTTACTCAAGTAAAAGTACAAAGGTATTGGCATCAAAATATACTTAAAGTACCAAAACTAAAAGTAGTCATTCTGCTGATTGGGGCAGTGATCATATTTTTGGATCATAAGTATATGCATTAATGTGTTTATCAAAGCTGGTAAAGCTACAGCTAGTTTTAATTACTTTGTATGTTGGAGTATTCTCTCCAGGTGTAACTAAAGTCTTATTTAAGTGTTGTTTTTATTTCCCATTATGTATCTTAGGCCCTGTTATGGAAATCTTAGACCTAGTCAATACTGTGGAGATATACAATTAGAATGATCAATCAATATACTGGTGAGACAAACAGAGTTGTCTTTCTGGATCTTTATTCGAGGCGCCTCGAAGGCACAAGTCTCACAGAGTACAGGGTAGTCTGCAGGAGTGTGCGCAATAGTCACAGAATAGCAAAGATTATATACAAGATAGGGAGGGCAGACAGAGTTTTTGTGTAGCTAGGCGGAACGCCTCAGAAATCTGCTTTCAGACAGATGTCTCATATTGTTATTAGACACCTTGTCCTTGAGCTGTAGAAAGTATAGGGGAGAGTGGGGTAAGTTGAGCCATTTTTTAGTTGTGCTGTCCTCTAAGCAAGGAGAAATGACACATACTAAAAATGAAAACACACACCTATAATTCAGGATGTCTCCTATCAATGGAAATGATAATAATTAATATTTGATCAAGGGCAGTGAAAATATTACTTCTTAAAAAAAAATTCTTGTGGCTCAACTTGCCCCGGTGTAGGGGTAAGTTGATCCAGGTCAGGGGGTAAATTGAACCACTGTTCAAACCTGGGCATACCTGTTCAAACCTGGGCATACCTACAACAAATCTTAAAGGTAAATATAAACAATAAATAACAAACCAAATACAAGCTTAGTTTTTCAAATATTTTTAATATACATTTTGATTGAATTGATTGATTTTCTTTTAACATGTTAAAAGGAAAAGTAATCATACAAACGGTGATATAATTTCATACGCCTTACCAATCAAACACAGGGTAAATTCAACTTTAAATGTAGCCTACAATGAGCTCTTATTATCAACTTGGCCTACTTTCATTCATTTCTCCATTGAAGAACTGGCTCAACTTACCCAAGGGGCATGGTTCACTTTGCCCCATAGCCACCATTTTAGAAAGAAATACCCTAGCACAGGGGTCGGCAACCTTTTTGATATGAAGTGCCATTTTAAAAAAAAATTGTTATCAGCGTGCCAAGTATCGAGAATTATCAACGGGGGGGGGGGGGGGTTGAGGAGCTTAGCGCTCGTCAACTATCAGCAGGAGGGCGGGAGAGCCTTGCTGCGGGGAAGCAGTGTCGCAACATGCACGATGCCGAATTTAACAAACAACTTTAAGTAATTGGTTTAAACGGCATAATAATAAGGACGATCGTCCGTTCTGTGATTCTCCAGAGCAAACATGTTATGATATTAGGGTCGCGTCGGGTCATGCAGAGTGAGATGAGATCGCTGTCCCTTTAAGAGAGAGAGATAGAGAGAGAGGGGTGTGGCTTGTGCATGTGTTTGTGGATGGTAGAGCGACAGTGAGCGAGCGTGTTTCTGGAAGTGAAACGGGAAAGCAGAAAAACAGAGGTCTGTGATGTATTTTGTGAAACAGAAGAAAAGCTAAATAAATGCAACGGCCTCCCAAGAAGAGCTCGCCTCTCTCCAGTCATTTAAGCTAAAGTGGGTTATTGAACCTGAAGCTTGTTGCTTCTGCCCACCTCGACTACGGTCTGGGAGCCGACAGGAAAGTTCAACACACAGATGGCCAGTCCGCCCCCTTTGTAGCATATTATTTCGATGAGAGATGAGCAGATCGCCACTGGGCTTTCAACTAAATGCACAGCCACGCAAAAACTGCGGCATTTGTACAGCTCCTTATGGGTACTGCAATTAGTGAAGTGCTTTCCTCCGTGTTGAAACGATCAGCACTGCACCACGGAGGAAAGCGGCAGAAAGTCACCTGGACCGGGACTGCGTTGCGTGCATGGCTTCCTTCTGCAGGTAACGGGAGACGCGCTCTGGCGGCGGTCTCGTTCAGGATCCGAAAATACAATTTAAATATTTTTGCACACTTATTCCACTTATTCCTAGTGTGCCACTGGTTACGGTGCCGCGTGCCAATGCTGGCACGCGTGCCAGGGGTTGCCGACCCCTGCCCTAGCATTACAATTCAGTCATCTTTAGCTTAATGATTCACATGGTTTAATACGCTGCCAACACATCAACATATATGTGTTTAAACCTGGATACTTTTTTTTGACATGACAGCCGATATAGCTGACATCTAGAACATTTACTTTGACAAGCAAAAACACGTTTTTTTGTAAAAATGTTTACTTACCAGACCACAATGAGTATCTCTCTTTCACAGGCAATGACAAATGGGTGGAGCTTGCATAATTTCTGGTATATAAGGCGTTGCCTGGTTACAGGGGGTGGTTCAATTTACCCACTGGCTCAATTTACCCCCTTCTCCCCTAATGGTTATCAGAATATGGAAGTTCAAACTTTGTGTGAAGAGGAGTAGTTTCAACATAGCCTGCCAAATCAGCTCTGTGGCCTTGAAGCGCTTGAGAATAATAAACCTCATTAGAGTAAACAGATGAAACAGCAAATATGAAGAAATGGTACAGTAGTGTTAGACAATGCTTTCAGAAGCATTTGGTTTTATGGTTTTACCATATAAGGTAACATAAGAAATTGCCACTACAGCCCATTTCCAAACCACCCCCTACCCCTACACCCTAACCCTCCGTTTGCGCGTTCACGCGGAGGGTCCGCCACGAGTGTGGAGCGGTGTAGAGGGGGAGTAGGCTATCAAGCCCTCAAACAGCGAGTCTGCAGCGGTGCTGACTTGAGACCGGTCTCTATCTGACCGGAGTCACGCTGTGTGTGTCCGTCAGGAAACAAGCTGTTAACAAGTAGTTCCAGCAAACATCCACTGATAAACTGCGATGTTAACAACCTCATGATAACCTCATATGTTTTTAACTTAGGATCATACCTGTGTCTAGTCTACAAAAAGGTAACTGTGTGCATTTTATTATAAAGTTGTTTATATTTACAGACCGTTGTAAAAACTAAGAAGCTTATAAACATCAGGTTTAAAACTAAAAGAGCTTTGAAACACAATGAAAGATGTTTGGAGTTATTTGAGTTATTAATTTAAACTTTTTGTCCAAGAGATGCTGATTTGAAACCGTTGTTACATACAGTTACGGCATTGCCTCGTTGAGCTGCGAGTGTGGCTACAGACGGAGTTCACTCCGTCACGGAGGGGTAGGGTCGAGGGAGTGATTTGGGATTGGGCCTTAATCTGCACAGTAACTAAAGGTACTGAATAAATGTAGTGGAATAAAAGTACACCGAAGTAGCAAAACATTGAAATACTCGAGTTCTTCCCACCTCTGGTTTTCTCCTAAACACTTTTGTTTTGTGGCTGGATCTCAACATTGCAACCTCCCTGGCAACAATTACAGGATTACCTTGAGACAAAGGGATTATCCTATATTTCAGAAGAGTGTGTGTGTGTTTACATAGTACAAATACTATGTTTGGTGAGACTGAGAACAATCTTACCACAGGGTTTACTCAGTGGCTCTTCTGGAGCTCACATTTAACCTCAGGAAACTGAAAACACACTTTGCTTTTCATGATCACTTTAAGGATTTAATGTCCATGTTGACAATGTAAGGGAAACTTCTGTGTAGCAATGCAGTGGGAGTCACCGACTCAGGAAAGAGACACGGGAAGAGCAGGAGCTTTGATGTCAAACACTGATGGTTTATTTGGAGCTTCGGCCGGAGAATTCACATCACAAGTCCAAGAGCCAGAGGTTCTGACTTCACGGTAGAGTTGCCACGTCAAAATCTCAAGAACTCTACCCCAGACCCATGTATTTAGCTAGTTCAGAGAGAATAATCAACATGCTGCATAACAAGATAGAATCATAACACCTCTATGAACTGACGCCAACAGGCAGGAACAGGGAGACAAAACACTGAGAGCACAGCAGCCAAGGTTACAGGTGCGTGTGCTCAGTCAGGACAGTTTGAACTGATAAACTGGGTCAAAGTTATGGACCTTGGAAAATATTTCCGCAACAGATAATACATTTAATATTGTAACCATATTTACAATACACACTATGCATCTGGGGGAGTTTTAGCTTCTGTCCTATACCATATTTAGTTATCAAATAATGTAAAAATAAAGCTACAAAAAACAACTCAGTAAGTGCGCTTAAATACATTTCAGTCCCTCAAAATTGAGTAGGCTAAAGGGAGAATTTAATGTAAACACATTTTAAATATCCTCTGATTGATTCATTTGCCACAGTTCATGACTTTCCAAATATATTGCATTTCAGGTGGATTATTTGTGGATGTGACATCCTGATTGATAACTCTGTCAGTTAATTTAACGTGTGAGGGCGGGACAGCACGTCTTTATCATTCTTATTAGTACATGAGTAAATTCCTATCTGTTTACTATTGTCACTCCTGCACCGTTCCCTACAGCAGCCTTTCCCATTTTGCGGACCGCCAGCTGTATTTTATTTTTTTGATTGGGTCGCCAGTTAAATGCATTGCTACACACACAGCGTCAGAGCTGATGGCTGCGTTGCAAATACAATTTTTTTTATATTTTTTGGATTTTATTTTGTATTTTGAAAATTAAATTATGCAATATAGCATTGTATATTGAATGATTTAATTTTCTAAATACAAATAAACTAAAAATAAAATATTTTATTTGTATCAGCTCTGACGCGTCCGCCGCGAAAGTTTTTGCACTGTCTGTTTATTGTCTGTTGATTAATCCCGATCGTACATGATGGCAAAAAGACGATACAAAGAGGAGTTTTTAAACGTTGGCTTCACAAAAGCTGTTAGAAATGGAGAGGAGCGGCCTCAGTGTGTTTTATGTGGAGAGGTGCTCAGTAACAAAAGCTTGAAAATGAATAAATTGGACCGGCATCTCCAAACAAAACATCCTTTGCATCGGGACAAATCGAAAGATTTTCAAGAAGCAGTGTTATGACGGCGGAAAAGTAAGTCACTCATTTTAATGATTTGTTTTGTGTTTTTGTGAGTTTGTCAGGGTCTGTTGTGAAATTGTTTCGTTAATGCAAAGTTGGATGAAATGCAGACTGAGCCCCGGAGCGGACCGCCAGCTGCGCGCTCTCAAGCGTTCTCTACTCGCTCCCGCGATTCCACTACATTCTGCAGCGGCACAGAGCGGTGTTTCAACTTTTACTAGCCTAAAAATGTTTTTAAAACGGCCGGGAGAAAAACAGAGAAACAATAACCGCAGGCAGATTAGAGGGAAAGTGACAGGCAGTATGAGAAGGAAAGCGAGACAAAGTATCAGCCGCACGGACGTGACTGCTGCAGTGTGATGATGCACATAGGAATACATATGGGGGTTATTCCCTATCTTTATTCAAGAGCGTGGTCTTTAAATTTGAGAGCATACTTTATTGATTTCACGTTCAGAACATATATTTCTTTCCCTCAAACCCTGTCCTCACACTCAAATAGTGCCTGCTTGCGCTTAGATTTGCTCTGCTTCTGCTCAAACTACGCTTGCACTCAGATATATTTCTGCTTACAGATTTCCTGTGTTCCAGCTTAAAACCTTTTCCTCGCATTCAGGCTGTTTCTGTGCGCTCGTGAAATGTCTGCTCTCAGATTTCTTCTGTGCGCGCTTGGATCTTTTGTGCAACAACCCTGTCAAAATCCCTCCGTGGGGATTCCCCACAGTATTGAGTATGTAAGTCGTTTTGGATAAAAGCGTCTAACAAGTGACATGTAATGTAATGCGCTATAAATGCGGTTGGCAGGTCCACATTGGGTATATAGCGTACGCCGGCTGGTATTAAAAATCACCCAATAACCCAGCAATATTAATGATAATATCTTCTGTTATTTTCAGGCATTCAAAGGGAACAGAGGGGCACTGAGGGCATCCCATCAAGTCAGCCTCCACAAAAAAAAAGTTAATCAGTTGCCAAGTGTTGGAGTTTATTTGTCAGTGTTTTAAAACAGCTCTGTTCATTTAAAAGTGTTTAAAAAATGTGTGTACATAGTTTTTGATCTAGTGACAAACTTAATGTTGCACTTCTGATAATTTAAATTTGGTTTCACCTGTGATGTACTGTATTCACTTGACTGCACTTCAGTTAGTGTTTTGTCCCTTTCTGTTTACAACATGTTTGTTCTTTGTTCATTTAAAATAGTTTAAAATGGTGTGTACATAGTTTTTGAGCTAGCGACAAACTTAATATTGCATTTTTGATAATTGAAATTTGATTTATACTGTATATACTTGACTGCACGTCCCATGTTTCGTCTTTCTGCTTTGACCCTTATTTTTTCTGGGCAAGCTCAAAGGGAAGGTTGTTATGGTGAGAAACCTAATTGCTGCGATGCACTTTTATAATTAAATATTTTCATTTACATTTTAAATTCATGGTGTGTTGCATTCTTTGTTTACAACTGTAGATATTATGGAAAATCATGAAATGTTTTGAGCTTGGGTCCCTTAGGACCACAACATTTCTGTTTTGGGTCTCATGCTGAAAAGGTTTGGGAACCCCTACCCTACAGAAATAACTGTAAACCATCAACACACACCTGCCAGCTGTCAGGTCTTTTTCATTTCAAATTTTGGAGAAACCAAGGGAAGAAAAGCAGATAAGACAGAAATTATCCATTTAGAAGTTGCAATGTTCAGTTTCTTAATGCAGTTTCTCAAGCAGTTTGAGGTAGCAGAATGATTTACAATGTGTATGTCATTTTTGAACAGCATGACATGACAAACCATAGCCTAGGAAACCATTACAAAAATGTCATGACATGATGTCATTGACATCTATCTTTGTATAACAGTAGATTGTTCTTCCTGTGTCTAAAGCCATTGTAAGGGCAGACCGACCTATACATGGCAATATTTAAACAGATATCTTACTTCTGCTTCATGTATTTGCCTGTCCAGTCAGATACTTGTTACAACCCGGCTCCTGGGCTGCAACAAAAAGCAGGGAGACGAGACGAGGGGTAAGAATATAACAGTTGTTTATTCTCAATAAACAAATAATGCAAGGAACAAGCCACAGGTCCCCGAGGCTGGCACGGAGAGAGTGCCCAGAGGAGTGAGAGCGACGTATCCGGCTGGGATCTTTTTGAAGGCTTCCGGCCAGGTGTAGCTCATCAAGGCTTATCAGCACTCACACAGGTGCAGCTCGTCAGGCAATGGAACCTGCAAACACAAACCACAAACACACACAACCAGACGGCACCCCACGTGGTGTGGAGGGGTCGTCACACTCCCCCCCATAAGAAAGGAGTTCCACTAGAACACCGTTAACTACCTAAATACAGGGTTCCTGCAGGTTTTGCCTACTCAAATTTAAGACTTTTTAAGACCTTTTTAAGACCACTTTGAATAGAATTTAAGACCTATTTCACGGCAAGAAAGTATGAAGGAAAATTGCTATGAAAGAAGAAATACATCCCATAATTACTTACAAAGTAAATGTATTCATGTTCAACATAAGAACAATGACTGAATATAACAGGATAACAGTACAGAACTGTGTTAGCGTGTTAGACAAAAAGTGTGTGTGTGTGTGTGTGTGTGTGTGTGTGTGTGTGTGTGTGTTAGGGCTGTGCAATTAATCGTATTTTAATCGCAATTAAGATTTTGGCCTGCCACAATTACGAAAACATAATCGGAAAAAAATGAATTTTGCTTTGCTAGGTTGTGACACTGCACTACAACATATTTGATCTAATTAATTTTAGTCTAATTTATATTTATTTATATATGTTTAATAGCTTGTAGAAGTGCGCTCCAAAATATTTGTTGATCTTGTTTATTGGTATTTATTATTTTGATATTATTTATTTAAATGTATAATTTATTTTTGTATTGGTTTTTCAGTTGAATTATACGTTCAGGGTAATCAACAGAGAAAAAGATACTGTTCAAATTATTATTTGTTTTAAAGTTCAATAAATGGATGTTTTCAAAGTCAATGAATAATCGTATTTAATAATCGTGATATCAATTATTGACCAAAAAATAATCGTGATTATGATTTTTGCCATAATCGAGCAGCCCTAGTGTGTGTGTGTGTGTGTGTGTGTGTGTGTGTGTGTGTGTGTGTGTGTGTGTGTGTGTGTGTGTGTGTGTGTGTGTGTGTAAGAGAGTAACAAGAGCTATATTCAGAGCTCTGCTGCCTTGGCTACACTATTTCATCGTTGCTGTTGTGTGATTGGTGTTTAGCTACGGTATTTAGCGTCTACAGAACCTCCGCTTTTAGTGTTGCCGTAGACCCAAACGTCGCCCGGAGGTCCCCCGGTGTTGTTGCGGGAGCTGCTGCCCTAGCTAACGCTTCACTAGCTAACGCTACATTAGCAAAACAATCGCTAATTTATTTTGCAAAAGGTGCAGCGGGCTTCAAACACGTCCCCCCCACTGGTTTCAACCAAACACTAAATTAGATGTTTTCCAACCATACGGTTGAACTGACACTTCCCCATATTTATTTGTAAGTAGATTCGAAGATACCTGAGTTTCTGACTGCTGCTAACTGAAGCTTGGTTGCTAAGTTACTAGCTGGGTTTTCTCCGATAAGGGGCCGGGGGAAACAAAGTTAGTGATTACTAGTTCCATATTGATTTATTTCAATACAAATTGTTGGGGGGAACTGAAAGGCTATTACCGTACTGGTTACTTTGCAGCCCAAAACACATTGAGACGCGATCTCAACACAGAAGTACCTTTCAAATCATTTTAAAGACCTTCTAAATCATATTTAAGACCTTTCTTATTTTTTTGGTCATATTTAAGACCTTTTTAAGGCCTTAAATTCAGATTATCAAATGTAAGACTTATTAAGACCCCGCGTGAACCCTGTAAATAGCTAGGAGCTCTTCTTCGATAATTTGGCGTTGACAGAAAACCACTCTTGACCAAGCACCTGGAAGAACCCGGAATGTCCTTCCTGAAACCGCAAACTAGCCCCTGGCAACAAACCCAAGACCCGACCCCCAGTTCGCTGCCGAATCAGCTCACGTGTCTGACATGACTTAACGTGCCGAGATACATCTCTCTTGAGACCAGGCCAAAAAACATACCGCATCATGTACCCACATGTTTTACGGACACCCAGATGTCCCGACTGCCCATGCGCTTTCCTGAGGATCTCATGCAACATAGATCAGCTGCTCACGTTAGAGAACCTCCAGCTGCTCCTCTGAAGGTGCCCTAAAAAAAATCGTCCACACTCCCCATGTTGACAACACTGTGTGGCACGTTACGCTACTTACACAGCATACACGCCACCGCGGTCTGTCCCACTAACTGCCTCACAGAAACTAGCTAAACTCCCCAACTAGTCTTCAGGTGCTAGAACTATGGCGGGCACTTACGCACTTTATACCGTACGCTCAGCGAAGCGACCAGCAAACCGGCAACTCCACCTGTAGCCTCGTCGTGCTCCCGAGCTCATAGCTCTAACCACACTAACAGCCCCCCCTACGATCTCCAAGGAAGACCGTACTAAACCTAACAGGGACAGCAACCACGGTAACTAACATGACTGTGCTTGTACTCGCTGCCATACATTCCCTGTACATTTAAACTGCAATGCACTAACCCCCGTAACGCTACTCCCAAACAATCAGCTGCATTCCGCGACAACAGCTGTGCGTAATCCGCTTCCACAACGAACATCCAATAACAAACGTTTCCCAGGTCCAAAACAACGAGCCCCCATCTGTTACAACCCGGCTCCTGGACTGCAAAAAAAAGCAGGGAGACGAGACGAGGGATAAGAATATAACAGTTGTTTATTCTCAATAAACAAATAATGCAAGGAACCAGCCACAGGTCCCCGAGGCTTCTTCTTCTTCTTCTTCTTCTTCTTCTTCTTCTCTTTAATGGCGATTCTTCTTCTTCTTCTTCTTCTTCTCTTTAATGGCGGATCGCTTCCACTTGGAGCATATATCGCCACCTACTGTTTAGTTATTAAATGTTCATACTAAATCCTTGTCCTCAGACCAGTGCTTTTGAGGAATTTGAAGATCAGCTTGTTTGCTTCATTTCTTGATTTACTTTCAAATATTGCCTTGAAATCCATGTCCTTGATGTTGAGTTGTTCCAGTGATTAATGGCGATTCGCTTCCACTTGGAGCATATATCGCCACCTACTGTTTAGTTATTAAATGTTCATACTAAATCCTTGTCCTCAGACCAGTGCTTTTGAGGAATTTGAAGATCAGCTTGTTTGCTTCATTTCTTGATTTACTTTCAAATATTGCCTTGAAATCCATGTCCTTGATGTTGAGTTGTTCCAGTGCAGTTTTCAGAATGAATCTTTGTCTGTTATAGTCCGGGCAGCTAAAAAATACATGATGTATTGTCTCTGGTTGTTGGCAACCATCACAATTGCCATTTGGATGTTTTCCAATCAGATGCAGTGATGAGTTTAGTCCAGAGTGTCCCAATTTTATCCTGCTGTTGATGCTCTGCTCTCTTTTACTACTCCCCCAAGTGCTTCCTGTTCCTACTTCCCTTTGTATCTGATATAAATGTCTTCCTTTGGTGTTACTGTCCCATAGTTTTTGCCATTGTTGCTTGATAACCACTTTAGTAAAAGATTTGACTTCTGCTCTACTGATGGGTACCATAATATCAATCTGGTTTGCTTTCAAACCACATTTTGCCAGTTGATCCACTACTTCATTCCCTCTAATGCCCACATGCGCTGGAACCCACACAAATTGAACAACAATTCCCAGATGAACTAACCTAAACATGCTTTGTAAAATTTCATGTAAAATATCCTGACGACATTCTGAAGAGAAGTTGTTTATACTCTCCAGAGCTGCACTGGAGTCAGAGCAAATGACCACTCGCATTGGCTGTATTTCCTCTACCCACTGAAGTGCTAGAGAGATAGCCATCATCTCTACTGTATATACTGCAATGTGATCACTTGTACGCTTTCCCACTTTGACTTTTAACTCAGGAACATAAAATGCACAACTCGTTAGACCATTTTCTGGATTTTTGGATCCATCAGTAAATATTTTTATAAAGTGCCCATATTGTTCATGTAGAACAGTGTTCACATAAGCCTGTACATTGAATTTGTTTTTCATTGAATGTACCCGTTTCAATAGTGATAAATCTACTATAGGTTGAGGTAGCAACCATGGTGGAACAGCTGATAACAACACCGTCGGACTAATATTCCATTCCTTAACTTTGAATTCCTTACATATTTCCGAAACACAAAAACAAAAACTCTTTTTTTATTTTGTTACTTTCCCAACTTGTTTGTACAGTTTGTTTAGTAGGGTGAGTATCTTTATGACCCTGTAGATTTGCCCAGTAATGAACAATTAACTGCTTTCTCCTCAAAGAAATAGGTACTTCTCCGACCTCTACCTGAAGTGCCGACACTGGTGTAGATCTTACTGCCCCACAGCATATCCTTAGTGCTTGTGCCTGGACTCTATCTAATTTTTGAAGAGAAGAGTATGCAGCTGACCCATACACTATTAGTCCGTATTCTATGGCTGATCTAATTAAGGCCGTGTATACGTTCCTCAAAGCAGCTTTATCAGCCCCCCACTTAGTGCCTGCCAAGCACCTCATAACATTTAAAACCCTTTTACATTTATCTACGACTTTATCAATGTGAGTACTCCATGTGACTCTCTCGTCCAACCATATTCCCAGAAATTTAAATGTCTTCACTTTCTTTAGTTCTTGTCCATAAAGTTTTAACCTAACCTCCTCACCTATCCTTTTCCTCGTAAAAAATAAAGTTTCAGTTTTTTCCACCGACAATCTAAACCCCCATGTCAGAGACCAGCTTTCAATTTCCCTAATGGCTTCCTGAATCTTAGCTACAATATATTTTACATTTCTGCCCCTTTTCCAAATAGCTCCATCATCTGCAAAAAGTGACTTACCAATATCAGATCCTACTTGTGTATATATATCATTGATCATGATAGAAAATAAAAGAGGACTGATGACACTCCCCTGCGGGGTTCCATTTTCAACTTCATGCCTTCGAGAATATGACTTGCCAACTCGGACTCTGATGGCACGGCCAAACAAAAAATCCCTAATCCAATTATATACATTACCTCCCAGACCCATAATGTCCAGTTCTATTAATAATCCTTCCTTCCACATCATATTGTAAGCTTTTTCCACATCAAAGAATACAGCTACAACACACTCCTTGTTCGCTTGGGCTTTCCTGACTTCAGACTCCAGGCACAGCAGTGGATCTAAAGTACTCCGCCCTCTTCTAAACCCACTCTGATAAGGAGTCATTAGTTCATTTTTCTCAATGTAGTATGTTAGCCTTTCTGTTATCATTCTTTCCATAACTTTACACAAGTGTGATGTCAGAGCTATAGGCAGGGGTGCACATAACTGGTACGCAGGTACGCATGCGAGGCAACAATCTGAAATGCGTAACGTCACTTGTGTCACTACGCGCCTTTGCGTACCTGATAGGTCATCAAAACAAAACACATATTTCGTCTACACGTGTTTCTTGTCAACACTCAGTGGAGTAAATTATTAGACATGTCCAAAAAAAACAATGACATTAAGCAGCCACTTTGCCGTTTCGCTCCCTGCAAAAATCTTCGGACTTTCTATGACTGATTGAACTGGGTGCTGGCCGAGCCGGGCAGGACATAACCGACGGACCTGTGAAGCTTCACAGGAGAAAGAGGCTTAGATCACTAGACGACAGAGTTGTTCATCGTGTGCACAGACAGGGCTGCTGTTAACGTCAGTGTGTACAACAGAATTGTACCAAAACTATGTCAACTGGTGGGGTGGGAGACTCCCCTGTGCACATTCTGTGCCCCGCGCACACGCTAGAGAACTGCGCAAAATCAGCTGATCACAACGTTCACGCTCTGTGGTCAAGCTGCTGCAGTTTTATTTACAACAAAGTGGAGTAAAACACACTGCAGACTTACTCAGGCTGTTAATTGAAGAGTTTGAAATCAGACCAAGGTGGAAGAAGTGTTACTCAAGTAAAATTAGAAAAGTATTATCATCAAAATTGTAGTTAAAGTAGCGACAGTAAAAGTAGTCATTTTGCAGATTGGTCCATTTCATAATGTATATGATATGTTTTATAATTATTGATCATTAAAGTGTTATAAAATGTGTTTGAATGACTTTGTATACTGCAGGGTAGATTCTGAAATTTTTAATTTTAAGTCTGATTTAAGACTTGATTATATTTCACATCATTAATCCAGATCTGTAAAGTAACTAAAGGTATTAAATAAATGTAGTGGAGGAAAAGTACATGATTTACCTCTGAACTGTAGTGGAGTAGAAGTACAAAGTAGCATAAAATAGAAATACTCAAGTAAACTACAAATATCTTAAATTGTACTTAAGTACAGTACTTGAATAAGTGTACTTAATAACTTCCCACATCTGAAATCAGATATGACTCCAAGTCGTGATAATTTCTTAGTATTTGATCCTTCAACTTGGCCTCAGGAAATGCAAGGACTTCACAGTTTTGGCAACAAGTTTCGGAGAAAGCAAATCGGAGGCTTAAAAAGAGACAGGGAGGTGCATCTTCATCATCTTCATCATCTAGCATGCAAGAAGTGTAAATAGAGGACAGTGAAGGAGACACTGAGGAAGTCAGTGAGGAAGACTGCACTTATCATGTGGGGTGAGTACCAAACCCTGTCTCCTGGTACTCATCTGAGTAACTCACTAAAAAAGTTATGTGCACCCCTGGCTATAGGTCTATAACTGCCTGGACTGGTTGGATCTTTCCCAGGTTTCCTAATAGGAATAATGACTGACTCTTTCCATATTATTGGCAGCTTCCCTTTCTCCCAGATCTTATTGTACATCTCCAGCAGCTTTCCTAATGCAAAATCACTTAATTTGGTCAACATTATATAACATACATTATCTTTCCCAGGAGCAGTCATTTTACACTTACTTAATGCTCTTCTCAACTCTTGAATAGAGAAAGGTATATTTACAACACTCTGCGACGAATGTCTTTCTTCATATACATTAGGATGCTCATCTAACACTTCCTGCCTCCTGATCTTACCTTCTTCTGTCAAATTTTCCGAAGAATGAACTTGTCCCCGAGGCTGGCACGGAGAGAGTGCTTATCAGCTCTCACACAGGTGCAGCTCGTCAGGCAATGGAACCTGCAAACACAAACCACACACGCACACAACCAGACGGCACCCCACGTGGTGTGGAGGGATCGTCACATACTGTACAGAGGACGAAATGTTGTAGTGATTATACAACCAGAAGATCTATGGCCATTGAAAAAGCCTCCACTGATGGTCAAGCAGCCACAAAATCACAACAATAATAAACTCCTTCAGTAGCCACAGTTCACAAAGTAGCAAGAGCATTAAGGACTGATAACCTGGACTAAGTTACCTCTGACACA
This sequence comes from Notothenia rossii, assembly GCF_949606895.1. Classification (NCBI taxonomy): domain Eukaryota; kingdom Metazoa; phylum Chordata; class Actinopteri; order Perciformes; family Nototheniidae; genus Notothenia; species Notothenia rossii. The sequence continues at coordinate 71,958,767 of NC_136903.1, read as the reverse complement.
GGTTTTTGTGCTGCTGTCTTTGTTTTTGGCTACCTATGATAATTTGTTCTTGAATTAGCCTGCTGCACTCTCGCATTGTTTATTCTATTGTGCATATAATCATCAAATTCTGCATCCTTTTTAATGTTACATTAGATCTTACTTTTAACAGAGATGTATATTTATAATGTATAATGGTGCATCATTGCTATCCAAAGAAAATCATGTATCTACATTTTTGGATTTTCATTTAGGAGTGTTCTCATGTTCAACATTGTCCTACTTCCTGAGCTAATGTGAAAGAAAATAGAATTATCTGAAAATAGGCTCTTTTCTTTAAACATAATTTTTTTTGAGATACACTTTTTTCACATGACAGCAAGAGCCTGCTGCAGGGTAAAGTCCTGCTATTCTGGGAGCCAAGTCTTAGTGCGAGTGAATGGGGCTTCACAACATAAAGGAAACCTTTTTCTAAAGGAAGTAAGAACAGGAAAGTTATGTGTTAAGATTTCAAAAACAAATATATATGTATGGACAGTAAGAAATCCTGCACTAACAAAAATACATCCATTATGAAGTGGAGTTTTGTTTATATTTTAAAACCTATTTTATTAATTAAATGTCAGTCTTAACCTCAGATAGCCCCGTTTTCCTCCCCTGTCTTGAGTGTGTAAGAGATAAATGTGCTCACGGCATGAGGGGAGATTTCTTTCAAGTATTTGGGTCAGAAACAAAACATAGCGACTGAGAGAGAGCAGAGCGCTGGGGGAGGGATGAGAAGATAGCAGGGCAGACAAACAAAACTGCTTAAGAACACATGGACTTTCCCCACTTGAATCAATATTCAAGCCCCGATCTCCCTGTTGAGCAATGAGGCCGCAGAGAAGAGGGAGCTGAAAGACAGATGAGACAGAGGGAGGGCTGTGGGATGTCATGTGTAAAGAAGGAGATTCTCATTGGAGGCAAAGAGAAAGAACATCGCTATACACGCTGAAACCATCTCTGTTGCACTGCTGCACTCTGGACTCCACATCCTAGTGTTTTAAGGTAAGTGCTGGACACATAGCTGCCAATAGATACAAAGATGAAATAAAAAAAGATGAAGGTTTGGATAAAACAACATTTTTATTTTTAGTTGCAGTTTGTTCAGGGGGAAAAAAGACAAACTCAATGTCGAGGCTTCATGTTGGGATGTGTTGCATTGTTAAAGCATGTTTTAAAACATTTTAAAATGTAGTTTTTATTTATGTTTGAAATGTGTGGTTGCACTATATATGTCCCTGTGGCAGAATGTGAGAATCTTGACACTGGATAACATTTTCACTCACAAATTATAAAGCAAAACTGTTTTTCATCAATCTTCCTGATAAAGATATTATGATTTCTCTTCTTGTAGACTAATAAACTAATTAACTTTGAATGAGCTTTTTTTGCAGGAGGACTGCATTACAATTCTGAAATCATAAATTATACATACATCATTTTTACACTAGAAATGTTACATAATGAGAGATGTTCTTAGTGTGTAGTGTGAAACAGGTGCAGCCACAAAACGTCCTAGTATAAATCCAGTTCATCTCTGCATGAGTGTAAGAGACAAAGTCACTTAATTGCAGAAATAAGAGAACAAAGATGACTCATTTGGTTGTTTTTCTTTTTGTCCCTCTTGTGTTTAATGTAGTAGCTTTGGAGGAGAACAATCTGTAACAAGACTGGCATGATGTCCTCAAAATTGAAGTGGCTGATTGTGATCCAGCTCTTGCTGAATGAACAGGCTTTGTGTAGGGTCCCTCCTCCTCTGGCACTTAGAAACACTCTTCTTCCAGAAGCAGATTTCAATGAGGTGGGAGAGGAGACAGCCAAACAGGAACATCCATCTCTCCTTGAATCCCAACTTGATGTCCCATCTGCAAAAAAACCTGAACCTGTATTAGGGGTCGAACAAAAAGAGGAGAGAGTTCGATCTGCCCAAAATATAACATCCGTGCTCAGGGCAAAGCTCGTGGGGAAGATTCAAGATCATCTCCACATCCAGGGGAAGGTAAGCTGTGAAGAGCTGCTGTCTGCCAGCACTGTGGACGACCCATCATCCTCTATGTTCCCCCAGGAGCTCCTGGGGCTTTCTTTAGTGCCCGTGTTGTTGGTGGCAGGCTGCCCTCAGGAGGCACACACCTTGGTGCTCAAGCTGTACGGCCTTTTAGGAGTGGCTGACACGGAGGAGCTCCTGATGGAGGTAGAGGGTCTGATGGAGAGGAGGATGATCAAGTCCACGCCTGCACCGGCATATGAGAGGGATGAAGCAGGGCGCCACATAGAGGCTGTGATGTTTAACATCCAGCAGCTGGCCACGGTGGGGGAAGATTCCTCCAAGCAGGAGGGTCATTGTGAGGGTTGGAGCAGGGTGAGGGGCACCATGCTGGCAGGAGCAGCAGTGGAAGGAGCCACAGGTGATCTACAGGAGGCCGTGAGCTCCTGCGAGAGGCTGGGGGTCCTGTGTGCCGGTGTGACCAGCAGTGGACTCAAACCTGGGAAGTACCTGGCAGTGTTTAAGAAAGGCAGTCGTGTCCTGCCCTCTGAATCCACAGTGTCTGAGTGTTGGATCCGTCAGTGCAGCACAGATGAGGATGTTTGGACCTCTGCTGCTTCAGGTGGACGTCTGAAACGCAGCCCCAGAAGCTGCATCAACAAAAGCGAGCAGCGCGTGTACAACGTGGTGGAGTGGATCCCTGCGGTCAGCACCCTCTACAATCTGGGCACAGCTGTGTACTACGCCTCGGTCAACTGCTCTGCAACCGCCAAGGAGAGAGCCATCCTCAGCGCCGTGGACCTCGGCACCGACGCTCTCATGGTGGCCACGGGGGGGACGGCGGGAGTGGCAGGCTACGCCCTGGGGGCAGGGATGAAGACCGGTGTGAAAGCTGGCGTCAAGTATCTGCTCAACTCCATGAAGAAGGATGATGATGTGCTGGTGAACCAGTTCAGCTGGGAGGACGGTGTCATCACCATCCAGTAGACTGGGGATCAATAAATTAAGCTGCAACGCTTGAGCAATAAATATTGTTATAAGTAGTTCATTTAAAACAACACAGGATCAATGTTTGATGATTGACATGGTTGAAGATTAATTGGTTTGTTTTTTAAGGAACAAGATTACACATTTTGGGGATTTTCAGAATCAAATTGAAAAGTACAAATGTTTTGTCTGTGTGAGCGCACACACACATTTAATTTGTAATCTATTAGACACAATGATTATTCTTCTTTTTTTTTTTATGACGACAGTGATTTTCGAATTAGTATGTAACTCATGTAAATTAGTTTTGAAGTTCCTTTGGGGCAGATACGCCTAAAATGTAATGAAAATTCAATTACAGTAAAAAGTTGATTACATTACACTTTAATCTCAATGTAAGGAATAGAATTAGGGCCATATGTGATTTTTGTTTTGTTGATCTGACCAATTTTTGTTTGTTTTTTCAGTCAGAACTCAAAATAAAATGATGTCAATAATATAAAGGAAAAAGAAACCAGGTCATAAAGTACATTTTGAACATGTTAGCTTTTCGATAGCGTCTTGTTTGGATAATGGCTAATAGTGTAACATTGTTTTATATTAGGCAGTAACGTTTGAAGAACTGGTCTCAGGAAATTAAACCTTTAATCCTCAAGAATTTCATTTTGCTTTCCATCCAATGTCTACATTTTGTTGTTACCTATCTGTGAAGACATTTTGTCAGGTCAGTCATATTCCCACCTCTGGTGTTAACTGCAGGGACAATAGACAGAGAACTAAATAATGTTGTTATATATGCTTTTTCTTTGTTTAAAAGGTCAATAAATTGTACATTTAAACCTTAGAGTGACTGTCAGTGTTGTAGTTTTGCACAGACATAAAGTGTTTGTATTTGTATAGTAAGATGGTCTAATGGTTACAAAACAGTTGGCAATTGACAAGAACATACTATTCAATGTGCCTTTTCACATAAAACTATGATTTATATGTATGAGTCATGGTGTGCATACTTAGCTCTAGCCACATCCAGTACTTATGTCTAAACAAAGTTTTTATTTAAAATATGTACAGTATATTTTAGGGTATACAAATCTTTACCACTCGGCATCGGTTGAGACTAATGGGTTAATGTGAATGGGGAATGGAGTAACTGACTTTTCAAAGCCTGTTAAAGGTCCCACATGCCTGCTGCTGATTTACAAATACACAATCTCCTCCAAGAAGAAACTAAATCAGCTCCCTGCAGACACGAATGAATGTAAATAAAAACATGTCTGCCTCTTCAGATCTCAACATAATAATGATAATAATAATTTCGATTTTTATAGCACCTTTCAAGAAACCCAAGGACGCTTTACAATGGGAATAACAAAACAAAACAATTATAATAATCACAGACACACAGGTTGAAAAACAGATTGCTGGGTACTGCATTTTAGCTGGGGCCGAAGGCCTGAGTGAACAGATGGTGTTTCCCAACCCATATTATTTCCTAACAATGCTAATAGAACATAGGAGCACTTTTGATAATGCTGATGTGTAACTACTCACATGCTGTGCTACAAAGTGCAAACCATGGTGTACCACCAAATGTTGGTGTATCATACCGTTTCACCCTGTGATAGAAATTTGGCCTAAGTGGGATCTTCTTCTTGTCCAATTCATACTGCAACCAGCAACCTGTCCCAAACAAGATATTTCATATGGGCCCAAATGATTATCATAAACAGACGTGAGTAATGAAAGATGAACAGTTAACCTGTTAAGCCCCAAGGTCCCCGCCGGCGGGTACTTTTTTTTTTTTTTTTTTCACGACACTTTTTCTCAGGGGATCCTAATATTTAAGAACCTATTAATGTGTTATACCAGATTAACGGGAATAATCTCAGCTAACTGACGAGACAAACCATTGTTACCAAAACAAAACACAAGTCTCATAAGAAGCATCTAAATGACCCCTGAGCGAAAAATGCTAACGCACTTTGGCACAGAACTCAAGATAAAAGATATCCTTATTACTTATTGTAGCTCAGGGGCGTAGCTGTAAATTCTGGGCCCCATGAAAGAATCTATTTGTGGGCCCCCAATCCATGCGAGTGCGCGTTAGCGCGCACGCTAAAACATTTTTGGCCATTTATTTATTGATGAAAACGCATAATATGGTTTTTACCTATACATTGGGATCAGCAGTTCAGCACCTGAACTGTTGGTGGGTGAGCCTAGTAAAGGATGTCGCATTGCGTTCATCTTCCATGAATGGACCAATGAAATAGTCTACCAAAGAACCTTGAGTCGCACTAGCTAATGTAGGCATATTTTCCCCTATTCTTGTGACAATGTTTTCTGATACTCAACATACAAAAGCTGTTACTTGTCCTGTCTCTCTGTAATCCCATCTCCAACACAAATAGTCTACTCAAGCACACTATTAGGTTGACAGACACATACATTTTGATGTGCTCTGTACTATACAATCGTTCCCTGCTTGGATATACCTTTTACGAAGCAGATTTTGAACTGTCGCGGGCAGAGCACTAGCTTTTTTGCTGTAGCGGCCGGGTTGCTGCCTTTCTCAGCAGAGTGCTAAAGCCCTACCTGTTACACGCGCAAGTAATTCGAGGAGGCGCGAGTGACAAGTGTTGAGCTATTGGTGGGGACAATTCAGGATTCTTGGATACTGGTGGGGTCATGACCTTGCGTCCACCCCCTAAATGACACGATGACCCAACCTTGAAAACCCTGTTGAAGTTAATGAACTGTAATGGACTGCAAGAAATCAACATGCACTGACTATCAACTTTATCTTCTATCTATTTAATTGAAAATTACACCCAATCCAGGAATGAACAAACAAAAAATCTCAACATTCTTTGACTTATTAAATTAAGATTTGAACAACACAAGGACAAAAGTATAAATTAACTGAAGATTTGAACACAATTATAAAACAATAAAGTCTCAGGACATGAACACACTTACAGCAAACAATGAAAAATGTAGTGCTAGAGGACTATGCATCAGATAGTAATTGTTCACAATGTGGGCTATAGCCTGTCAGCTTACGAAAGGGAAACATCCAACAATCCTGTCATAGACTGGATTTTTATCCCTAAATCCCAAACGCCAATCGCCGGACCTTCTTGGTGGCAAAATCTTTTACGAGCTCTTTGAAATCAAGTGACAGAGCCAGCTTGCTTTCAATCGATAACATTGCAAGGCTGTTCAACCTCTCTTGCGACATGGTAGATCTTAAATAGCTCTTGATAAGTTTAAACTTACTAAATGATCTTTCACCACCAGCTACGGTAACTGGGAGCACCAAGAAAATTCTGAGGGCAATGCAAACGTCTCGAAAAATGCTCTGGAGTTCCATCTTGTATATTGCATTCAGTAAATCAAGAGAGCTACAATCAGGGGGGAAAGTGGCAGAAAATATTTTATTGAGATGCCTTATCTCACTCTCAAACTGATCTGTGAGATCCTGTGAGTATTTCTCCCTCAGTGGCTGACACACAGAAGCCATGACACTGTCACTCAACTTCCCAATTTTAAGTATGGCAGCAAATTCTTCAACAATATTTGCTGTTGTTTGGAACCGAGTGTCCAAGTCACTTATGATCTGGTCCATGGCAGTGAGAAACACAGTGTTACGGAATGTTGTTTCTGGCCTATCCTCCTGACCTGTTCCTTCAGCAGTTTCATCATGAAACCTCTTCCTCCTCCTCTCACGGCAAAGTTCTTTTTTGAAATGAGGTGGAACCTCCATTTCCTTAGCTACCATTGATGCCTCAGACAGAATAGCATCCCATCTATTTCTGAGAGTCTGCATCTCATCTCTTAGTGCAGCAACATTACCTGCCTCCACCTCTATTGAGATTTTCCCTGACTGGAGTATCACATTTCTGTCATCAATAGATTGCAATACTTTCACCCAAATGGTGAGAAGGACAATGGCATCAAATGACATGAGGTAGTTCCTTAGACCAACAGCTTCAGATCCGGCTTCACCTGTGAGACTGCATGAGCTCAGTATGGTAGCAAGGGCTTCAATGACACCAGGTAGGTGCTTTGCTACAGATTTCACAGCATCAATTCTCGCACTCCAGCGAAGGTCAGATAGCGTATGTACAGAGCAACCTGTTTTCTTTTTGTATATAGACCAACGAGATGGACTGGCACTTACAAATGTGTAGAGGCGGTTAATGTAACCAAAAAAGTTGGACACCTCAGTGCTCGATTCTGCAGCATGCACGCCTACCAGATTCAACGTGTGGGAGGCACAAGGTGAGAAAGTAGCAAGATTATTCTTTTTCAGTATTTGGGCTTGGACTCCATTGATTTTCCCTGACATATTCGCTCCATTATCATACCCTTGCCCCCTGCAATCACTAATGTCTATCCATAGATCCAGAAGCACACTCTCCATCATGCCTGCTATTTCACATCCGGTTTTTCCGTTGAAATCTTTGAATTCAATAAATCTTTCAGTGATCTCCCATTCGCCTGTGTCTTCATTATAATGTACATATCATATTTGCTCGGTGTGGGAAATGTCAGGCGTTGCATCACAAATGATTCCATAGTATATGGCATCCTCCCTTTCCGTCAGAATGGTTTTTAAAACCTTTCCCCCACACAATTCAAAAAACTCGTCCTGGATGTCTGGGCTCAGATAATGAGTTAGCTGGCTTCCTTTTTTGGATGTCCTGATTTTGTCTCAGTGGTCTTTCAAGAGTGGATCATATTGTGACAAAAGTTCTAGCGTACCTACAACATTTCCATTGTGGACATCGCCCAAAGCATGTGTTTTACCTCGGAAAGCTAAATTCCACTTTGCCAAGTGCAGAGTGACATCAAGGAGTCTCTGCAAGATAGCTTTGTTTTTCTCAATTTCAGACGGTAGCTCTCTCTGCAACTGATGATCAACGCCACATGCAGTCATAACCGAACACTGTAGGTGTTTCCATCGCAAATAACAGTCCCTGTGATTCCTACTTGTTTCATGGCTTGGGAATTTATCATACATGCGACGCCACTCAACGTCACACATCTTGTATCCCTGGTCACTACTCAAAGCACTAAGAGAGGGTATTTTTTGCTCCTTGGAGAAAAGAACACATGGTATGCAGAACAGTGCATTTGCACTTTCACTGTGAATCAACCAATCCCTTTTCACTTTTCCCCTACCCTTATCTGCTTTGGTGTATTTCAAGTAATCTGGAAATCTCTTTCCCTTTGAATCATGTGGAAATTCTTGATCTGTTTCTCGCATTGCTAATTTCTTTACAATAGTTGCCCTGTCCTTGTCAATCATCCTAGCTGGGAACAACCCTGGGTCAAGTGATAGCAGATCTTCTATCTCAAACACCACTACAGGTGGCTCAGTATCTGTGGCATCCTGTGTCGGAGCCTCACTTTGTCCCTGACATTGACTGTCCATAGCTGCTTCCTCCTCATCTGTGCTGCTTTCATGGTCCTCGACCTCTTCTTGTACTGGTACTTCTGCCTCTTCAGCTCTGCTCTCCTCCTTGGCTGCCTCGCTCGAGGGCCCTGGCTCTAGAGTATCCATAGTGTACATAATTTATAAAATGCCCTATAATAGTAATAATACAGTACAGCTCGAGCTATCTCTTAATTGTTATAATAATAATAATATTAATAATTTGTATAGATATTTTCCAATTGCTCAAATCTAGCTATAGCTACTGTAACAACCTCAATGTAATGTGCCAGTGGTCAATGGTATTGCAATTACTGGAAGAACTAGAGTAACTAAATGTGAATATTACCTAAAGTTGTATTCAATGCATGGTAAGCATATTTAAAATCTGTTTGTTAACCCCAAGCCCTGCTGCTTTACCTCCCTCTCCTTCAACTGGGAGCTGGCCTGAGGGAAGGGGTACTGATCCTGAAGCCGCATCTGTGCATTAGAGCAGATGTGATTAGCATGTAACATTATACAGGTTAGGTTAGGTTAGCTAGCCATAGCAAAAGGGCATAGCTGCTGGATACAAATTCACTGGGTTCATCTACACTCATCTAATTTTTGATAGCAACAGGTAGCTAACGTCAGCCACAAAATGTTGGCCAAGCTGTTATGGGCTTCAAAACAAGTTCTGTCAATAAATACCTTTCTTGTGAAAATACTTGGTGACTAGCTGTCGACCTTTTTTATTATTTTCCTTTTGCTGACATTTTTTCTTTCGTTTCTGAGCTCCTGATTCATGAGCTGTAGAGGACATTTTCCTGTCAGTCTGTTCAAGCTGCTGGTGCGCTGCTGTGCCGCCTAGTTATAGTTGAAAGTGGAGGTGCAAGATTAGTAACTGGCAGGCAAGGGGTGGTTTGGAGTGGGTCAGGCACGACCACCTCCATGGCAGAATTTTTTTAATTTAATGAACACCTGTACGTGCAATTTCCTGCAATATAGAGCACAGAACTGTCTCAAAATCCTATGGGATCCTAAAGGATTCCTATAGGGTTCCAAAAACCTATAGAGATTCCTATAGCATTTTTTGACTAGGGATGTTATCCTACACTTTAAGCTGTCTGATATCCCATTACCTGTAACTCTTGGGTCTCTTTCTCACTTCCTCTGCCTCCTCCCTGAGTCTGCACAGTCACCACATCACTCTACATTAAGGAGAGCAATACACTTATGAGTACACTGAACTGGTTTGAATACACAATCTTTATGCTACTCTGTAAAGAAAGGGAGAGAGGGGGGAATATATTATCCAAGTATTCGTGTCTTAATTTGTTATGTTATCCTACACTTTAAGGTGACTGATATTTCCATTACCTGTAACTCTTGTGTCTCTTTCTCTCCTTCTCTGCCTCTTCCCTGAGTCTGCACTGTCACCACATCATTCTACACAGGAGAGCAATACACGTATGAATACACTGAACTGGGTTGAATACATGATTTTTTCTTTTTTCTACCATGTTCTACCTGGTTGGCTGGCTACACACACACACACACACACACACACAGTGTGCAGGTTAGTTACAGTAGGAGATGGGCTTCTATCATATTATCTTCTATCATTCTATAATTCATTCTTCTTTTATTTTCATTTCAGGTAGTTGTACCTTAAGAGAATTGAAGGCTGGCATCTGTAAATGCAGATGGATATAAGTACTTTATTCTTATTTTATTATCATTATCTTATTTCCAATTAAATGAAATCAGAAAATAAGTGGTATAATGGAAAATATGAAAGTCAATGCTTGAAGGAAAATGGACTTCCGAAATCAGTTTTTTATTTACTGTTCTGTAAAAGTCTTGTCGAATGTAAGGTTTTATGTTTTGTGTGGACCCCAGGAAGACTAGTGTTAAATGTGTTCTTTATTCTCGCGTCCAGGAGAGAAGCTTTAAAATGAGACTAAATGGAGTCTCTGAAAAGATTCAAATGGGATACTTTAATTAAAAAAAGGCGCGGTAGTGTTACAGACAGAATATTGTTCCGGCAGAAAACAGCTGTGATCTGGTTCTCCTGAGCAAGAAGAAGACAGCGGATCTCTCCTCCGGCGCTGCTATATATATCCTCTGCTGGCTCCTCCCCGCCAGCCGGCTCACCTCGTCTCCAATGTCCGTTATTGCATTTAAACAGAGGATAGGTTCTTTTCACATTCAATATATGCTTAACACGCCGTTTCTCCTCATATTCTCTTTCATCACTTTTCATTTAACACATTCTAAACGCTGTAATCAATACTCTAAACAATACTTCTCGGCTCGTTTGGTTTCCGGTCATTCCGGATGTTGTCACATGCTACTCTCGTCTGTAAACAATAATGTATTCAAATAAACTGTACTTTCATTTAATATTCAACATGGTAGTATCTCGACATCTATCGTTGTAGTGTTAAATCAGTAGGTTTCGGTTTTCACCACACCAAGTCATTTCGCTTCTCAATTCACCTCTTTAGGAAATCGTATATTAGCCACATGCTACATGCTAACCGTAGATGAAGGATTTTCAGAATAAAAGCTTAACTGCTTGTGCACAAGAATTTCTGGTTTTTCAGTATAAAAGAGCGTTTAAACTGACGGTATGTTTAAGCTACATTATACCATCAAAACATTGATTTTAATTTCTAACACTAGTTGTTGTCATGCAACAGCTAATGGGGATCCTAATAAACTCAAACTCTAATGGGCTTCGATCTACCAGGTAGCTAGCTAGTCAAACACACACACTGGTTGATGTTACTACCTAGCTAGCAAACGTCAGCTAACCGCTAGCTAACATAAAGAGTGACCTGTAATTCAATGCAGCGAAAATGAAGAGAAGGTGATGATTATAAATGTGTTTTATTGTATTGAGTGGTAGAAGTAAAGACATGTCTAACATATTCTTTGTTTGAACAACTTACTGAAAAGGTCTGCCACCAATGACAGACTAGTCGCGGGGATTTACACTCAGCCTACATGCATCAGGATTCCTGTGGGTGGGAGGCAGTTGATCAAACCATTGTGAGCGAAATGCGGGGGGGGGTCACAATCTTTGGAAACTTAAAAACTCGCTATTAAGTGTCTATAATCAGCACAAGTTATTTCATTGCGTATTGTTAATTCGATTGAAATGACATACTTATGTTTACAGTGATATATTGGGGGGGACATATCATATTTTTCATATGATCAAAAAGTGGGGGTGCAAAAGCACACGTTTGCTCCCCCAAGGTCAATTGTGGGGATGCACCTGCTCCGCTTGCTCCATTGCTCAGGCGCCCATACCATGCAATGAATGAAGGGAGGTGTGCTCATTCTGTCAAACAGAGTAACAAGCACCTGTTTGTTTCTTTTGTGACGTTTTTTTTAATGCAAGCAATTATACTTTTGAGTCATCTACATTAACTTACTTTAGGATAATAATAAAACCATATTAATAAAAAAATAATTCAATTTGTATGTAAAAATTGGAGAGTAAAAGTTAGCTGCTAATGGTAGCCACCAGAGTTATCGCAGCTTCCGGTCTTGGCTATGCGGCAGTCTCACACCAAGCCCCCAGGAAGTGCGCCGGAGTCTTCGTTGTGGCCAAACGGCAATACTACACTTCCGTTTGGTTGCTGGTCCCGGAAACACTTTTTCCCATTGACTTACACTGGGAAAGAGTGGTCTGTAACTCGTTGGATAATTTTTTAAAAATTAAATAAACTACCCAGTATGAACGTTTGTATAGCCCTTATGAAAACATTCGTTCCTCAAGTTGTAAAAATGTGCTAATAACGTTATTCTGATAGTTATTTCCCTCTGCATTATGAACGCGCATCTAACCCACGGACCTCGCTGCCCGGCACGTTCATGTGACATGTTCAGTACTACATGAGTTTGTCTTTACCCATGGATGCACAATAACAACGGACCATATCGCCTTACTGCCATCCCACGGAGCTGTAATAATGGATATATTGCACATGTTTGCTGTAATTCATCATTTGTAAAATATTATACTACATGGGCTGTATGATGTAAATCTTGTACCGTAAATGTTGTATTAAATAAAGTTAATATTACCGACGTAGATTAAGGTTCCTGTAGCTTCTTATTGCACTTGCAATATACCATTAAAATAGTTGAACGTAGCTGTTTGCTATTAGGCCGAATATATTTAGTCGTCATATTTATACATATATCATTAAAGATATGTGTCAAAGCTCTAATCAAATTAACAGTTGTATTAATTATAATTGTATATATACATATGTATATTGCCTGTGTTGTATATGTATACACACAAATGAACAACCTTGTGTTTTTTCAAAAGTTTTACAAGTTGTATTGTAGTGTTTATTTTAGTGTTGTTTTATTCTTATCCACATTTTGATTTCAGAGCACAGGACAGGAGAATGCTGGGCACAACATCACGCTCAACAGTGAAGCTGGCAATGCTGAACAAAACCAGTTATAATATTTATTCCGCTGAAAAAGTGAAAGCTTTACGAAAATGTAATTAAAAATACATAAGCATTTCAGGTAGAAATTAGCATTTTATATAGAAATTCACAAATATAAGAAATGAAACCTAAAAGAGATGTTAAAAAATGTATACCTCTGATGGCTGGCATAGTATAACTAGGTGAACAAAATAGTGACAACAAATGTTAATACAATTTATATAGATTAAACGGTAATATAATATTGATTACAATTATTCTATTAAAAAATCCACCAAACATTATCAACAGGAAAGCCCTCTGAAGGCATGTTATGGTTTGAAAAAAGTTGAGGATGGGGTCCAGACAGTTCAATCAGGAGAGACTTCATTTTGTTTAAAGAACATTTATTGACACATGTCATATGATAAATGTTAAGTCGTTGGCGATTAGACCCCGGTCCTGAAATCGTATATATAAGAGGGGAAAAGCAGCCTTGAGCATATAGGGAACCCCCCGGGTTCTAGACACTGGTGATAATGCTGAAGATCTGGATTTGATGAGGAGATGGGATGAAGAGGAGGTGTGATGAGGTCTTTGGATTAGCACTCCTGGTACTTGACATGATGAAAGGAGGTGGATGGGGAGGAGGCGGACGGCAGCATGAACACCTGGAATCACAGTTGACTGCAGGAGAGAGGAGAACCATTTTAAAAATTGTAATAATGTCAGCAAGACATGAACATATATAACCACTATCATTCAATTCTGTAATTGCAGGTTTGTTAGCATGATATTTCAAACATAAATGGCCTGTCTTAGTTTAAAGCCCACTCACCACGTCAGTGGCGGTTATAGACCAATTTGACTGGGGGGGCCACTGGGGGGCCAGTTATTTTCTGAAGGGGGGGGGGAATAAATGCAGGACGAAAAAGAGAACTAGACAGTATGAAGTAATTGCGCATAAGAAAACAATGCAATACAGTTATTGGTATTTGTTTCAGTACACTTCTTTATTTCAGATATATCTTATAGTTATTACTGTTAGCTTCAGCTTAAGTTATAGTACAATTTTTGCACTAACACCATATCATATTTATATAAAAATAAAGGCAACGAACATTTGTAATCTACAATTACACGGATACAATAGTTTAACTCACCTTCAATCATCGTGGTAGTCTCTCGAAACGTTCTAAACACCGCTCTAATGGGTCCTGAGTGCACCGCTCTAATGGGTCCGACTAGAATGACGAATAACGTTAGTTCCGCCTATTCCGTCATTCAATAAATCGTGTAATAAATCATACATTTTTTAATTTTTTCACTTTTAATTTTTAGGGGGGCCACAGGGGGTCAGAGGTCAGTGTTAGGGGGCACTGCCCCCCCCCCCTAGAACCGCCCCTGCACCACGTCAAGGTGCAGGCCACGAGTGAGGACACAACAACGATCACAAACAGTACATACACACAAGACAAAACTTACATACATATAAATAACTTACATATAAAATGTTTGGGTAGTTATTTTAATACATTGAAATACAATGAATACATTTAACAAATTGAATATATTTAACACATTGAATACATTTAATACATTGAATTCTTTGAATACTTTGAATACATTGAACACATTGAATACATTAAATACATTTAACACATTGAATACATTGAATACATTAAATACTTTGAATACATTGAATACATTTAATACATTTAACACATTGAATACATTGAACACATTGAATACTTTGAATACATTTAACACATTGAATATGCTGCTATATGCCGCTATATGTTGCTTGGATATCACTAGATCCTGATGTCAGCGTAATATAAAAGTACATAACGATTGATGTGTAATTTAGCATAATTTACTAGCTAGCCGCTAGCTGCTAACTGCCGCCTCGTTAATATAAATCCAGTACCATGCTGTCATGAACGCGCGGTGCTGTTACGTGTACGCAAATTCACGTGCCTGATGTGAACGAGCCTTTTGGGCGGCGTGGTTAAAGTTGCGCACGCTCTATGACCGCACATACGGTTACTTCTCAGGCATGCCGGGTAATCTGTGACGTTTCGCTCTCTCAAAAGTTGGGCCATTTTGTCATCATGCGCCATTGAGCAACTCTCATAGGAATGAATGAGGCCCCGCCTCCCACGCTGTATCCAGTTCTTATTATACATCCATGTCTCACACACACACATTACCAAATAAGGAGTATGTGGGAGTTTCCCTCGATTCCATTGGCTCTGACGGTTAGAAAGAGATGTCAATCAGCAAAATCGACCAAGGGGGGCCAGAGATATGGAAAATCCACCCAAATGACCCCAGAAGTGTTTTTTTTGTGCTAAATCTCTCTAGAAAGGTCAAATTTAACTTGTTTTGCATCAATCTTGATACAGGGTACTTATTATATGTTGTAGTTTGGATTCCTAAAGCTTTTAGTCTACCATCCCATCATTCAAGGGTGGTTTTCAGGAGTACAATTTTTTTTGGACGGACGGACGGACACAATAATTTGCATTTTTTTACTATGTTCAATCTGAATTTACTTTAAAATAAAAACATCTATATTGATTCTGACACTTCTGAATCCAACTCACAGATGTAACCTTGCTTTGAGAAAAAAGATTATTAATTTAACCCTTTTAGAAGGGAAGATATGGTCATTTGTTCTGGGAATGTCATTTTCGAGCCTGAGACCTGAAAAACAGGCTCGGGGCTTAACAGGTTAATGGTTTCTTTTTTCTGTCCTGTGAACTTTGCTCTTTGTGCAATTGTTGACTAATTAATTCTCAGTATCAATCCATAACTCTCTGCTTGATAAAGCAAACGTCCTACCTATAACTATACTATAACTGTATTTAGAGTATCACACATTACATGATCTAAACGCAGTGGAAAGAGATGAGTAACAAGCTTAGTATTGTTTAATCAGATAAGTCCAGTAAAGCACACCGCCTGCTTCCTGTTAACGGAAAGGGATTTTATTAGAAGAGTAACAATGTAAGCTCCATTTAATAATGTTGGAGAACATTTCCTTTTGTGTAGAGGGATGACAATCTCAGTTTGAAATCTGTCGTTTTCTCCCATCTATCCACATCACAAATCTAACATTAACAACATAACATCAACAATTTTATTTTGTTTAATTTAACAATTAATCAAAACAATGTGTTTTTGATGGTATCAAAGGCAAGTAGGCTGAAGAACAACATTTATGGGAATTTGGGGCTGACATTTTGGAGAACCAACAGTTCTATGAGTTATATATTATAAAAATAACCTTGGTTGAATAACGATATTTTGTACATTCAGTGCCCTTAAACTGCCTTTGAACAAACGCAAATAATAATAAAGAATAAAGAATAAAATGGACAGAGGATCTGAGCGCAATAGATCAAATTCTTTATATAATTCTGCCTCAGTTGATATACTTCAGGGAGGGGGCAATTTCTAAATCAGGACCCCTACATTTCTGCATCCAAATATGTGAAAGGTTTCTGCACTGGGGATTTAAATGTAGTCATTTATGTAATGGTATGGCATGGGTGACATCTAATGGTAAGAGTGGGAACTGAAGGAATGAGTGAAATAAATTATGTTATTGGTATGACAGCCACACATGTTTAAGTTTACATTTGGGGGAAATTGTAAATAATAAGTTACCTTATATTTAGTAGACACAGATTTATACGCGTATTTGGCTAATGTTGTAACCTATTATATGTGTTTACCTTTTTCATTTAATTGAGATTCTGCATACAAAAATGTTAATTTTACATTACTTTCAAATATTAAAGAGTGGGGATTGTGTCCTGACTAGACTTTTAGAGATACAATATGAAGGGTGGAAGTAACCATTTATAGATAAAAGTGGAGTCATGTCATGGAGTCAAAACATTGCCCGTCTCCGCCCATCACTCTCCTCCTCTGCTGCTGAAACCCTGATTCATGCATTCATCACTTCACGACTCGACTACTGCAATAGCATCCTCTATGGCATACCATCCAACCTCTTCGATAAACTCGAACATATCCAGAACTCTGCTGCCCGCCTCCTATCCTACACCCGCTCCCGAGACCACATCACTCCCATCCTCCAGAACCTCCACTGGCTCCCCGTCCGTCAAAGAATCCACTTCAAAGTCCTCCTCATTACTCACAAAGCCCTCAACAATCAGCCCCCCCCCCCCCCCTAGCTCACAGACCTGCTGCACCACCACACCCCTTCCCGCTGCCTCCGCTCATCAGAAGCCAACCTCCTATCCATCCCCACCCGCACCAATCACCGGACCTGGGGGGACAGAGCCTTCTCCGTCGCTGCCCCCTCCCTCTGGATCAGAGACTGCACCTCACCACCTTCAAAAAACTCACAAAAACTCACCTCTTCAATCTGGCTTTTAATGTGTGATTGTTTTTGTATTATTTGACCTTAACTTTAACTATATATTTATTTGTTGTTCCTTTCTTCTCTTTTCTTTTCTCTTCACTATTATATGTAAAGCGTATTTGAGCACCTGTAAAAGCGCTAACAAATTAAATCTATTATTATTATTATTATTATGTGAATTGAAAAAGGATAGAGGGGTAGAAATGAATGTGAAAGAGAAAAAATAGTGGTGAAAATGATGAAACATGGCTTTGTTTTCATTACACCTCATAATGTTTTATTGAACTTGGCATTACATTAAATTCCTTTAAATAATGTATTAATTATGTTATCATTATTGTCACTTGACTTAACATTTCACCTTCTTTTATTGTGTCCTGTGAATGCATAAACAGAATGTGTTTTCTTTTCTTTTTTGTGCGTCACATGCTCGCGTAATTACATCACAACCTAATTTCTCGGGAAATCTCGATACAAGGCATAGGTTTCTATTTTGCTCAGCGTCACTTCCCTCGCTACTGATTGACGTGGAAAGCGTGCCAACAGCGCGTGCTTTGCTGTGTCCGGCTCGACCAATAAGCTGTTAGTTCTGAACCCACTAGGAAACTGTGCTAGCGGTTCCGGACATTTCGGATCTTCAGTGACTGAACAGCAGTGATGTCAGAGCCAAAATGGTGCCCACTCTTAGAATAAGAAGAACCAATTGGGAGGGACTACTAGGTATCCAATGAAATGGAAATACAAAAAAAAAAGTGTTTAAGGAAATAACATTCACGCTCCTGCGTTTTGTCGGAAATTGTTTTTGTTTTACCAGCTTCTAACAACGGATAGCAGTTAAAGCTAGAAACAAGACTTAGCCAACCGTTAAAACTATAGTAATGCGCCTGTCTTAAATGCTAGCTATTTACTAAGACATTTATAACTGGTCTCGGACTGACAGCATAAAACAAGGTGAGTAAACATGTTGTTACTAATAATAGAACATATCTAGGCTGTAGACGGATAGTCAAAGACAAGCATAACATGCAAATACAGTATACTCAGTCTCAACTGCATACCACAATACGAAGTCATGTCATACAAAAGTAGCTTACATAATAAGCAGTCACAGGTTGTCCCTGTTTTCTTTGCTCCAGCTTCCTTCAACTGTTGATGATATAACTAATAGATCGGATTGTTACAAAGCTGTCATCGCACCATGTAATAACTTACATGGTTAAAAATGTTATGATCTAACGTTGAGCGTTTTATACTGTACAAAGAGCAACACAATAGTTTCCTAGCTGTATTCAGTGGTTTGAAATGAGAGAGACCGTTTGTGTTTAAGGAAATAGGTTTAGAAAGCAACTCAGGATTAGATACATCTATTTGACAGAGATACATGCACATGCAAATCTTTCAAAGGGGTTAACGTGTGGAATGGATGTGACATTGAATAAATAATGGTAGGTAACTTTGCAAATTAAAAACAACTTGGCAAACACACAAACAACTGAGTCATACATATTGTGTAATAAACAATTGGGAACCCGTTTTTGTAAACCTAGTCATGAAAGGGTTAACTAATAGAATGTGAATGTTTAAAGGATTGGTAAGCATACCTTCAACTTCAATCCACACCTTCTTGGTCCATTTTTTGTTTGTTTTCGATTTATTTGAATGCCTTACTTCGGAAGATTGTCAATAAGAACACAAACAAATCACTAAATGAATACAAAACTACCATTAATACTACTAACATTCTTGAAAATGTTTTACTCTTTGTGTTCCCTTAACCAGGGTTAGGATGGCTCAGTGGGATAAACTGACAGAGCTATCTGATGCGTACACGCAGCAGTTACATGAGCTCTATGACAGGGATGATTTTCCTATGGATGTGCGGCACTACCTCTCTGTCTGGATAGAGAAGCAGGATTGGTAAGGCAGCAGTGATATTATTCAACCAGCATTATATAATTCAAGGATTAGAGTGAAATGCCCTGTTTGTAAAATACTTCTGTTTTTCATTTCCTTTTTTTCTATAGGCAAAGAGCAGCCCGAGAACATGACTTTGCTATGGTGCTGTTCCAGGTCCTGCTGGAGAATCTGGATAACCAACACAGCCGCTTTGTCCAGAAGGAGTCATTCCTACTGCAGCACAACATTCGTCGCTATAAACAGGGCTTTCAGGTTTGATTGGATGGCATTTGTAATAGAGCAATAGCACCTTTGGGTGCCCTATTTTACTTTGAATTGGAAAAATCCACCGAAAATATGAAGATCATAATGGTTCTGATCCCATTGGTCATTGGCTTTGGCATTCATCTGACCTCTCTCCCCTGACAGAGGTACCTGGATGACCCCTGTGCCTTGGCTAACACAATCCTTTGGTTTTTGAGCAAAGAGAAGGACATCCTGCAGAATGCTGAGCTGGCTGAGCAGGTTGAGAAAACGTTTCATCAACTCATTGACACGCGTATTAAATGAGACACACCCTAGTAAATACAACATTTATTGACATAACAACCAAACTGATATTGCTCTATAATAGGCACTACATATAAATCAAATTAAGCTGTGTAGTTTGCTTGGCTGACAATATTGCATGGGCTTAAAGTTCCATGTATAAATATAACCTTTTATCTTGCATACAATACTTACCTTTGTTATATAACAACATATAATCATAGGTAACTAGTTTGCTGTCATGTAAAGGTGCCAAACAGGGATTAAGGTGAGCTAGCTAATTTGATTGCACAAGGATTCTTTTGTGTAACACTATGAAGCATCCAATTTGTCTTTTTGGACATTTGTTAATGTGACATCTAATTTTAAAGAATTTTTAAAAACTTTATCAAACAATACTTAATCAGCCCACTGTAAAATACCAATGCTATAGAATAATGCTAATGGAAAATGACATGAAAATGTGGTGTTTTTACAAAAAAAAATATGTATCATGTATTTGGTCATCCACCATAAAGGAATGGGCTGTGTTTCTGCAATACTATAATTCATAACTATTAAATATTTAAAACCAAGTTTACAAAGGACATGTTTAATGTGTCCTGTGTGAATTTCTCCCTCTGTGCCAGATGTACTGAACACATACTATGAACTCAGTGTGTGGGCTAAAAAGCAAAGATTTTCCACCAAGCAGTGATATCTTATTAACTGCCACTTTCACTCTCACGTTTCCAATACCAGGCGAAAATACTACCCTTCATTTTTTCTGAAGACTCTTAATCTCTATACCTGCTCCTCCTACTCTTTTGCTTTGTTTCAGGTCCAGTTGCTGTGTGTAGAGCAGGAAGCCATGGAGACAAGCAGCCAGCATGACCTTGAACGTAAAATGGTTGGCCTCAGAAATGAAGTGCAGGTGCAGATAATGTTGCTTGATGATATTATGCTTGGCTTCGTATTTGAATGATATTGCAGTTCATCCGTTTTCTTTTTCTCCGGACCTTTGGGACACAGTGCATGGAACATACAATATTGTGTCTGGAGGAGCAGCAGGACGAGTTTGATTTTAAATACCAAACACACAAGATGGAAGGTAAGCAGATCAAATCCTGGTTTAATTTGCCTTTTGTGACAATGTTCTTTGAGGAAGAGTAATAAAGAGGCCTGAATCACAGCCTCATGTTCTCTTTTGTTTTGATACATCTTGTATGGAAACTGTAATCCCACTGTGGAAACTTTTATGCAGCTGTGGTGGACGAGGCCGTGAAGAAGGATCAAATGAAAGTTCTTCAGAGTCTTATCAACAGACTGAATGACTGTAGAAAGGTACAGAGTTATCCCTATTTTTAAAGAGTTTTAAAATGTAGGCCTTTTTGGAAAATATAATAGTCTTCCTTTTTATATATATATATATATGTGTGTTTTGACTCATACAATCACCTTCTCTAGGGTACACTGTCAGACCTCAAAAAGCTCCTGGACAGGACTGAAGACCTGATCAACATTTTGGTGAAGAAGGAGCTGGTGGAGTGGCAGAGGAGGCAGCAGAAAGCCTGCATCGGATCTCCAAACAATGTTTGTCTGGATCAGCTGGAGAATTGGTATGTCCGGTCCCATTAGCTCCAAATCAACTATTATTTTCTTTGACCTTTAATGTAAAAATATATCAATAATCATTATTTTAATGAAGTGCTAAAATGCAGAAAACAATGCTGTTTTATAATTGCAACTGGGGACTTCCACAATCCCACTAATATCCCATATGTTGTGTTTCTTTGTGAGTTTTTTTGTCTTTTTAAGAATCGTCGTTTGCTATTGTCTCTCTTGTTTGGTAGGTTCACCTGTGTGGCAGTGTGTCTGTTCCATGTGCGTGAGTTCCTTGGTAAACTGGAGGAGCTTGTGGGAAAAGTGTCCTATGAAAACGACCCTGTGAAGGCAGAAAAACCTGCACTGCTGAGTAGAGCAGATACTCTTCTGAAAGAATTACTCAAAAGGTCTCACTTTTAGGAAACACTCTTAAACTCATTTGCATTCTCATGATTTCCTTGTGAAGTTTCCTGACATTATTGTTTTTCATGTTTCCTGAAGTTCCTTTGTGGTTGAAACTCAGCCATCCATGCCTCAGGGGAAAGGACCTCTGGTGCTCCGCACAAACGTCCAGTTCTCTGTCAAGACCAGGTCAGTGTGACACTCCAGGCAAACAGTATATTACCTTTTCTTCACTTTAATGTATGTTTGTAACATACTCTTCATGTATAGACTCAAAATGCACTGATTGGACCTTTTTTGGCTGTTTCCAAGTTCTAATGTTGATTGCCAAATCTAATTATCTTTCTTTCTAAGAACTATATACAATTGACAGAATGCACATATTAAAAAAAAATGTTCTTCAATTATATGTTCAAAAAATAAAACATTTACTATTTTATAAATAACATGTTTTTTCAAAATGTAACAGGAACTTCTTTCACTCTCACTTAATCACATCTTCAATTAAAAAGGCTCGAGCTTGCTTACATTCAAGACCATTTTGTAAACTTTGTTTTATGGATTGTTCCTATTTGTTTTGTTATTTTCTTGTTTCCTCACAATTTATTTCTGAAATCTTCAAACTGTCATAATATTTTCAGGCTTCTTGTCAAATTTCCTGAGCTGAACCACTCCATGAAAGTGAATGTATCAATGGACAGGTGAGACTCCTCCTTTTAGAGTAACGTTCCCTACAAACACAGCAAACCTGCAGCCTTGAATTATGAACTTCAAACTATACACAATGACGTTTTTGTTTCCGCACATTCATCACTGATTTTCTTTTCCCCCTTGAAATTAGGGAGGCTCCTCAGATCAAAGGGTGAGTGTTTTTTAAAGATAATCTAATATTAATTATTGAATAACTGTATTAAATTGAATTAGTTTTTACTGAACTCTTGTATGTTTATAGTTATCGACGTTTTAATGTCCTGGGGACCAAAAGCAAGGCATTGAACATGGCAGAAAGCCAAAGTGGAGGCATGGTGGCAGACTTCAGACATCTTGTGAGTCGTACTTTATTATTTGCCCCTTTTGTTTTGTTTGTTTGATGTTTGTTTGTTTGTTTGTTCACAATGTAAAGCGGCCTTGGGTCCTTTGAAAGGCGCTATACAAATTTGATCTATTATTAATATTTTATATTAAAAGATAAAAACAATTATTAAAATAAAACTGTTATATTGTGGTTTTGACTTATTTCATTTTTTCGTATTTGTCTATAGAATCTGAAGGAGCAGAAGTCTGGAGGTGGCGGCAAAGGAGCCAGTGATGTGAGTTGGCTTAGAGTCCAAAAGATACCGTCATTACTTGCTGTTATAATCAGTCAGAACTCAAGAAGATGTTAACAACAAATAATGTGTGTGTTTTTCCGAGGACAGGTTTCTCTCAGTGTTACAGAGGAGCTTCACATCATCTACTTTGAGACTGAATTTGAGATGAAAGGCGTGTCCGTTGCGTTGCAGGTGGACTTTATACTTCCTGTCTCGTTATATTGTCACGCTTTATCAAAATAAAAAATTAACTATATCTGCAATGTTAAACAATTAAGCATCATATAATTTATCTCATTGCCTTATGGAAAATGAGATTTCAATTTAGTTTTTTTTTCTAGGCCTCCTCCATCCCGGTGGTCATCATCTCCAACTCCAGCCAGCAGCAGAGCGCCTGGGCGTCGGTCCTCTGGTTCAACATGCTCAGTCTGGACACCAATGTGAGAGATCCCCATCACTTGGGCAATACATTATTGGCATTATTGGGCTCAAAATCAATAATAACCTCTTAGAATACATTAAATGAGAATGGTCTAACCGAAAAACTGTTCTGAACCTCCTTTTGGCTCTGCTTTAAAGATTTTAGAACATGTAGACCGTAAGTCACGTTTCAACGGTGAAAGATTTATTCAAAAGAGGGGTTTCTTTAAGCATAAAGAAACTATTACAGCATTAGACACACCTGCCTGCACTGCATAGCAAACCAAAAAGGAAGAAGGACTTATCAAGAAGAGAGTCCGGAAGTATTGGCAAAGCATTTTAGAGATTCAATTTTGCTTGTTTAGTCTTCAGGTCACATCTGTGGCTAGTCTCATGATGGTATTAACAGCATTTTCTTTGCATCTATGAAGCGTAAGAGGGGGAGCTGTGGAGAACAGCTTTTTTGGCAAACTTCTCTGTTAGTTTGTTGGGCTATTTAAGAAAAAAAGTATGCCTGAGGTACCGATTTAACAAGTTTTGATATAATTTTTGCCAAATAATGACAAAAATAAACTGTCTCACCCAGCTTTTGCACACACCATGTAGCATGTTGAAGTTTAGTTCTGCGATTGTTAGGAATTTGAAAAATATTGTGAAATTTTTTATTGATATGTGTCTGTTTCTCCAGGACGTCATGTTCTTTGCCAACACTCCTCCAGCCACTTGGCCACAGTTTGGAGAGATGTTGAGCTGGCAGTTTCTCTCTGCCACTAAACGTGGTCTGGATGAGGCTCAGCTGGAAATGATTGCACACAGGCTCTTTGGTAAATATTGTTTCTCGGTCAAAATCAGTTAATCAATTCAAATGTATTATATATATACTGTTGCTTTTCCTAAGTAGAAACTAGTGTTAAAGTTACTTGATTGGTATTATAACAACCAGCAGGACTTTCTCCCAGTTCATATTGATTTGGCAGAATATCATAAAAGGATTGCACACTATAATTAAGCATTCTCTATTGATTTTATGTATGTTTAATTCAATATTATGAGTGAGTTTTATAATGCATCATTTATTTTTCTATCCTACCAGGAAAAAAGCAGAACTATGACGCCTGCAAAGTAGCTTGGTCAAAATTCAGCAAGGTAAGAGTACTGATTATTAGAAAATATTTATCAGCATGGCTCATAGAACAAACCCTAAGCACAACACTCACTCACTATATAGATCTTAGTGAGCCCCCATATTCTTCCTTTATCTCCACCCTGAAGTTTTGTTGTTATTTGGATTAAGATGTTGACGATTTGATTTATTGACTTTATTTGGTACACACATTATTGTTAAATCTCGTGTCCCGATGGCAATGCTTTTCTCCTGTAGCGCAAGGTCTAATCCAGTGGTTCTCAACCTGGGGGGGCACCAAAGATTGCGGGGGGGGCGCCAGGCCTCAGATTATTTGAGGCCAAATATCATATTTATCCTTTTTTTTTTTTACATATAATTGCAACACAATACATGATTGTCACTAAAAGTCTTATCTCTACATTACAATAAAATATAAAAAATAATTGATTAATTAGTTTTAATAAAAATTCAAGTTAGTAGCTATTAAAGGCATAAAAAGACAGAAATTTATAATTCTTTCTTTAATAGAAATGTTTCTTCTACCCGTAAAGTGTCCAAACCAGGCTTTTCTGGATAAGCGCATTTTTAAAACATAGTCATTGTCCATGCTGGTTTCAGGGGGGGCGCAACTTCCAACAGGAGTCATTTGGGGGGGCTCTTGGGAAAAAAGGTTGGGAACCCCTGGTCTAATCAGGTCCATTGTCAGTTTGTTCGATATCTTAGTTTAAAACGAAATACCTGCTAAAGCAATGACATCCCATGTATTTTTCTTTAGTTTGGATGAATATGTCAGCTACCTAGCATGGTAAATGAAGGTATTAAACATGATTATTATTACCAGCATGTTAAAATTGCGACCATTACACACTAACCTCAAACATTTTAACATTTAATTTACTTTGACTAATTAGGATAAAAACAAGCTGTGCACTTACACTTTTATCCATGATATAATTTGGTTTTCATTACAATACAATGATCATTTCAGCCTCACAAAGCATTACGCTTGGCTGTATATTTTTTGTTTGGTTTAATGATTGTTTGTGAGTATAATGTATGTTGGAATTGATTACCTTTTCCACATCTTTTCTTACAGGAAAATCTTCCTGACACCTTCTGGGTGTGGTTTGATGGCATCTTAGTGATGGTTAAAACGTACCTTGAAGACCTTTGGAGGGATGGGTATGTTTTATCTGCATTTAGCGGAGAGTATTTAAGCAAATGCCAAGTTTCTTGTTTTATGTAAGACTTTTTTGTATCTGTACTCTAGCCTCATCATGGGTTTTGTGAGCAAAGGCAAAGAGAAGTCCCTCCTAAAGAAGAAACAGAGAGGCACGTTCTTATTGCGCTTCAGTGAAAGCGTTATTGGAGGAATCACCTTCTCCTGGGTGGAGACCACCATAACTGGTGAGTTATCTTTTTAACCATAATTGTAAAATCTATTTTGAACTTGTTACATGGTAGACAGTCACCATCCTCTGTGTATTGTAGGCGAGCCTGACATAAAGACAGTCCAGCCCTTCAGCAAAGTCGACCTCTGCCAGATCCCTTTCCATGAAATCATCAGGAATTTCCAGATCTTAGAAGCAGAAAATATCCCAGAAAATCCTCTGCTTTACCTATATCCAAACACCCCTAAAGATGAGGCGTTCGGAAAATACTACTCTAACAAGACTGGAGGTAAGGGCATCAAATATTTTTGCTGCTTTTTGCTTATCTAAATATTTGCAAAATGACACTCCTCTCATGACATTTACTGTTCTTGACCTCTGCTTTTAGAGTGTTGTTCTTGTCATGAATTCGTCGTAGGTATAAATACAATGTATTGATGTGTGTGTTCGCGACAACAAATTAATTTCTAAACTCATTCTCTTTCAGCTGACAATCCTTACTTCAAGTACATCAAAACCAAGCTGGTGTTTGTTTCAAAGGAGTAAGTATATTGGGTGATTTCCTTAAGATTTGTTCAGTATGTTGCTTGTTTGAATTAATACTATGTGCACTTTGTACAGAAACCAAAATATAAACTAAAAATGCACTTAATTAATCTACTAAGTAGTGTACCAACGCCCTTTTTTTAAGATGTCATCAGCATCTGGTTGTAATGACTGCTTGTCATTGGTCATGTAGGAACACACTGGAGGCCAGATCACCCATGTCCTCTGACATGGCACAGGGTGAAAGCCTGGAGCAAAAGAATGGCCTGTGTGGAGAGGCAGCCGGTGAGTCATGGCTCTCCTTGCTGTCCAATCCAGCTAAAAACCTAATCCCGAAAATTGCTCTTTCCTTTCGGCCTTGTGTTGTAAGAATCAGATGCTGTCTAGATATATGTCAGACAGCTATGAAATTGGTTAGCTTCTAACTTACAGCGTATCCTGTAAGGCTGTGGGCTGCTTCGACTGCATGCACATGTTCAGTGGTAATTCTCTACTGAACATAAACTCTAACAGGTGTGAAGATGATTGGTTTGGGCAAACTAACTAACACGTTAGTTTCTTATAGCTTTCTAACTTCTGATGCTTGAATATCGTGCTTGTTGCATGTATTAAATCAATGAATATACACCTAAAACAAAAACACCACATAATGAACTAATGCTATACAATATCACCAGTAATGATTACGCATGAAATCAAATATATTTTGACCGTATGATTTATTTGTTATACTATTATCAATAGAAGTGATTGTTGTAGCAATAGCATTTCATTTTCATTCAATCCAATGTAAATATATTTTTCAGGGGAAGAAATGCATGGAACTTCTCAGTCAAGTAAATACTGAGCTGGACTTCATGCAGATCAATGCACTATTATATTCAAAGAAAAGGTTTGGGACCATTGGGAAATACACTTGTACAAACGGTTAAATAGTTAAACTACCAGCACCTCAATAACTAACAAGTTATTGAGTTACCTGTTAAGCCCGAGCCTGTTTTCCAGGTCTCAGGCTCGAAAATGACATTCCAAGAACAAATTACCATAACTACACTTCTAAAAGGGGAAAATTAATAATCTTTTTTCTCAAAGTAATGATAAACCTGTGAGTTGGATGTAGAAGGGTTAGAATTAATATAGATTTATTTTTATTTTAAAGTAAATTCAGATTGAACATAGTAAAAACATGTAAATTATTGTGTCTGTCCAAAAGAACCACATTACTTATAGTGAAAACCACCATCGAATGATGTGATGTTAGCCTTAAAGCTTTAGGAATCCGAACTACAGTATAACATATAATAAGTATCCTGCATCAAGATTGATGCAAAACAAGTTAAACTTGACCTTTTTAGAGAGATTTAGCAACAAAAAAACATTGATGATTTTGATGATTGACATCTCTTTTTAACCGCTAGAGCCAATAGAATCGAGGGAAAGTTACACACACACACACACACACACACACACACACACACACACACACACACACACACACACACACACACACACACACACACACACACACACACACACACACACACACACACACACACACACACACACACACACACACACACACACACACACACACACACACACACACACACACACACACACACACACACACACACGTACGTTACCAAATAAGGAGTGAGAGTGACGCGTAGCAAAAACCGGAAGCTGCGCTAACCTCTGGTGGCTATTTATTCTCCGATTATTGCATAAAAATGGAATTATGGATTATCAATAATTTGTTCAAAGTGACAGACACATTGGATTAACCTATGGATTAACCTTCAGCCGCATTTTTTGTCGTTTTAATGCCATTGAACACAACTTTTGATCAGAATAACAGCTAAAGGTGAGCATATCTCCGTGTTTTGCTACCTAGAGATTTCTGTGCTAAGTGCGTTAGCATGTTTTCACTCAGGGCTCATTTAGACCCTTCTTGTGAGACTTGTGTTTTGTTTCGGTAAGAATGGTTCGTATCATCAGTTAGCTGAGTTTCTTCCTGTTAGGAGGGTATGACACTTTCAAAGTTTTTTTTAATGTTAAGAAGCCCTAAGACACAGTGTCGTGAAAAAAAAAAAAGACCCGCCGAAGGGGTCTTTGGGGCTTAACAGGTTAAAGTCATTCAAAACTTGTGTGTAAGCACAAAAACAACAGAAGGAGACAGAAAACAAATTAAAGCTCAGTGAGTACTTAACTTATTTGGCCGAAAGCAACTTTGTACTTGCCTTGTGAAAAAACAACAACAATCAGAACCAAGAAATAGTGATTTGAGTATTTATCAGTGGTGGTGCCGGTGTTTAATGGATAAGTAAACATGAACAACTTTTCTTTTATGGCTTACAAAAGGTATAGAGTACTTCAGGTTGAGCTTTAAACAACCTCTTGAACAAACTGAAAAGAAAATGCAAACATCAAACACAAATACAAAAAGTGTATTCATGCATGTGTTATTGAATAACTTGATGACCTGAAGGAAAAATACCAACTCTGCATGAAATTCACGAGAATTCTTCACAAAATCAAATCCTTCCAATCTAATCGTTTCATCCTTTGCTTTATTTTTTATGTTTTGGGTTTGGCACGTCACAGTTTTTGTGTGAAAACAACATAGCCAGAACACAGCCATGGCAGCAGAAACCGTAACTTTCTCTCTTCCCTTTCTTTGCTCTCAGAACTAAACGAGAGTCCTCATTCTCTGCAGCAGTCACTTCTGGAAATGTATGACCCTGATGATCCAATGCTGTCTGGCTCTCTTGCTGCCACAGAGGACGATTTACTGACATATCTCAACAACCCCAACGCCTTTGTTGACCCTGATATCTTGCAGGAGGAGTCGGGGCTGAGTGATTTCAGTCTTTCAGGATTTAATTGCCTGCCCCAACAATCCTGTGGCAGCATCTTCCAATAAGTCTCTGTTGTGTATAGTTAACATAACCACTATGTTATTCATTGTCTGCTCTACTTTCTGGCTTCTTACATTACAACACACATCATGAAATTGTAGCATAGGTAGCAAATCCACTCTACATACAGTACTGTCTCATGATTTGAAACCACTCTACATGGGTCCCATGCAACCTCATCGAGGCGTGTAATTATTTTTTCTTCCATCCTGCTAACAAAGATATGATTCAGTGAGACTATTTGAAGACACAAAAGAAAGCAAATGTAGCTAACTCCAATTGTGTGCAAGGCATCTGTACTAGATCCCTCAACTATCATGATCGATAAACTATTATTTATGAACATTTTTGCATTCCAAAGCTCTGTTTTAAATGAATATCTGGAATTATATCTAACTGACCATGCAAGCAGTTTCATAATGTTTCTTTTTATTGTTGGGAAAATTCCGTGGACTGCACATAATTTATTGTTTTAATGTTTGTTTTGAGCCCATTTGTTCTTGTTTTATTGTTGCTACCTGCAGCGTGTGATATTTTGAAATAACACATGGCACTTCCTGCTTTTTAAGTTATCTTTTTATATTAATTAACCCGTTCAAATATGTTATCACCAATAAAAGGGAAATTGCTGATTGTATGTTCCATTAATTATTAACTGAAATGCTGTAAATGAATACATTGGAGAAATAGCTTATGTTTCCAGTATTTCAAACTGCAGCGCTGATCTTAATCAAAAGTGTATTTTAAAAATAATAACAAATACTGAAATAAATTCAAGCTGTGTGACTGAATTGTAGGTTCTCTTACAACTTTGTAAACATTTAAATGTATGCACGTTCAAATTAGGTGAGAGGTCTTTTTCACCTTCCGCCCGGGCAGCATGGACACAGGTTGCCAAGAATGAAACACCAAACAGCTAGCAAGCTAAAGGACTGGATATTTTACACAGAAGGAGACGCAACAACAAAAATTAAAGCTCAGTGAGTACTTAATTTATGTGGCCGAAAGCAACTTTGTACTTGCCTTGTGCCGTATGTCTACAGACAAGTCTGTACTTGCTAAAGTGTCAGTTAAGCTAACGTTAGCTGTTGTTAGTTGCGCTAAATTATCTGTAACTAAGTTAGTTGAGGCATTGAGTAATTATAATTATAAATACATCATAGGCCTATGACTTAAATGTTTTTCTCAATTAACTTGAAGTGTGTTGTATTTATTTTTATTACTAAATTTACCTTTTTTCCTACCCTAAATAATGCTATGCTTTGACCGCAAATTGTTAATCCACCGGCAGATCACCATAGTGAAATATAATAATACAGTTTGGATTGACTCTTGTTCAATTTGGGATGAAGTTAGGATGAACGACTTTGCTGATTTTAATCTTTCTTATTCACACTTACCAAGCAGAACGTTTATGAAATAATAATGACATAGGCTACACACTGTAGTTTTGCTAAAACTAGCATGATGTTAAAAGTTTGTCTGATAGAAAATGTAACTTTATGATATCAGTAATCAAAGCTCGCTTAGTCTATGCATGACGAGACGTGTCAAGTCGAGTTGAATTATAGTCAGGGGTGCACATACCTTTTAGTGAGTTACTCAGATGAGTACCAGGAGAGAGCGTTTGGTACTCACCCCACAAGAAGCGTGGTTTTAATAAGAGCAGTCTTCCTCACTGTCCTCATCAGTGTCCTCTCGTTCCTCTTCTTGCATGGTAGATGGTGAAAATGCTGCAGATGCACCTGCCTGTCTCTGTTTAAGCCTCCGATTTGCTTTCTCCAAAACGTGTTGCCTTAACTGTGAAGTCCTTGCAATCCCTGAGGCCAAGTTGAAGGATCAAATACTAAGAAATTATCACATGACTTGAAGTCGTATCTGATTTCAGATGTGGGAAGTAACTAAGTACACTTACTCAAGTACTGTACTTAGGTATCATTTTGAGATACTTGTACAGTACTTTACTTGAGTATTTCTATGTTATGCTACTTCTACTACAGTTCAGAGGTAAATTGTGTATTTTTACTCCACTACAATTATGTAATACCTTTAGTTACTTTAGAAATTTGGATTAATGATGTGAAATATAATGAAGTCTTAATATACTACCCTGCAGTATACAAAGTCATTAAAACTAGCTGCACCTTTACCAGCTTTGAGAACACTTTAATGATCAATCATTATACAACATATCATATATTATATTATTCTGAAATTGAACAATTTGCTAAATGATTACTTTGACTCTTGGTACTTTAACTATATTTTGATGATAATACTTTTCTACTTTTACTTGAGTCACATTTTTAATGCAGGACTTTTGGTAAAAGTAGACACTTTTTAGTGTTTTTTACACAAATATGACTCAACCTCTACTCCAGATCATGACATGTGCCACTGCCAGGTAGTATACGATTGATGATTGTAATTTGGCTTTGTCCGTTATAAATGCTTTGACACTATTTAAACATGCTTAAACAAGCACACTCCACCCACATGTCAAACCCAAGGCTAAATCACCAGAAAAAGTTATCATGAATCATGTATAATCAGCGCATCAAAGGCAATACGTGGATGAAACACAGTCATACAGTAGGTTCCTTAAATACTGAAATTACTTAGGCATGTTTGTTGGACAGTAATATCTTGTGCTGATGTTGTAATTTGGTGGTTTCTCATAGTCACAGATAAAACTAGTGGTGGTGAAATATTGGCTAACTCAACAGTCTGTATCCAACCATGGATTGTTTATTACAAAATGTAATTTATTCCATACAAGACATACAAGACATAAACATACATTTTATATGGATATTGTGAAGTAAATGTAGCCTGGAATGTTGGCAATGCACGTAAATGCATTATAGGAAACAAATTTAAAACGTGATTGTTCCTTAATGACAGCTATTTATATCAGGAGGAGAAAGATCTGGCAAATTTGAGCTCAAAGAGTTTAGAATCTCAGCGTTGACCTCCAGGTCCAAAGGCAGGAAAAAGGTGAGGCAGCCCTGGTGAGCAGCACGTGGTAGGCCTGTCGAAACTGTCTGTTCATGACGGCATAAAGCACGGGGTTTATACAGCTATTGAGCCAGGTGAGGTTTGCACAGAACATGTGCAGTACTTGAGGGGCGCGGTTCTGTTTGTCAGCTATGTTGAGCAACAGGAAGGGGACAAAGCAGAAGACAAAACACAAAAAAACAGTAAAGCACATGCGTGTCACCCGCTTAAATTCATCAGCATCTCCTGAAGTTGCTGAGTTGGAGGAGGGTGCTGCATTGGCGGGAGCAGGTCTGGTTGAAGGTGATGTTTTGACAGTATCAAGGGGTTGCTTAGTTACTGATGGATCTAGAGCCGTCACTTGGGTAGATTTGGAAGGTTTTTCACAGGTGATCTCATCTGTATTTTGAGTTAGATCCGCCTGGCTGCTCATCTCGCAGCTACATGTCTTTGCCATGCCACTTTCTACACCACTGTCATCGGTCCCTTGTGTCGAAGAAGCTGGTTTCTTCCTGGAGGATCTGCGGCTGAATCTGTATCGAAGCAACGATTGAGACGCAATCCTGACACGTCTGTAAATAAGGAGGTAGAAAACACCAACAAAGCCCAGCCCAATGAAAAAGTAAAAAAAGAGCAAGATGGTACTGTAGGGACGACCCCTGGTGCGATGGAAACTGCATGTGCACACCTGTGGCACAAATACGTAAACAGGCCAGAGTGGGCCAAAGCTGGCCAAACCCAGTGCCCACGTTGAGATCAGTAGTAAAATAAGACCACGGCTAGAGAAGACACGATCAAACAAAGCCCTTTTTGCCACCAGAAGATATCGGCTCACAGCAACTAGGCAGAGGGTGATAATGGATACAGAGTTGGAGAGGAAGAGGAGCAGGCCGAAGATGCTGCACCAGAGCTCACCACTGCGCCATCTGAGGTGTAGATAGGAGTCGACTGATATGGGCTGCAGTATGGTGCAGTATAGGAGATCAGCTACAGCCAGGTTGAGGATGAGCACGTTGAAGCGAGTCCTCAGACGTGGGTCTAGAGCAAAGGCCAGAATGGTCATCAGGTTCCCCACCGTACCAACGAGGGTCACCGTACATCCCCACAGCACGGCAAAGTACCGGTAGCCCACGACTGAAGGACTGTAGCAGGAGAAGAGGTCCTCCTCTGTTTGGTTTGTGTAGTTCATCAGCATGCTGTCAACCAACAAGATTCAGAATACAGGTAAGCTTTTGTGTAGTGTGCCTACAGAAAGTTACACTCAAACAGAAACCAAGTTGTCCCCACCCCTCTTTGAAAAAAACAAAAGGAACTCACAGGTCGTTACTGTGCTTCACCACTTCCTTTCAACAAACTTCTCTTTCAAACCTTTGTTTGCAATCCTCATTAAGGTTATTATTATTGTTATGATATTCGATATTACTGAGCAAAAATGATATTTTCAAAGTTTGTTTTCTGCAGTTTTAGGATAATAGAACTTCATTTAATTTACGACTGCTGTGGTTTACTGACCTAAAACCAATGGTAGATCAGTAATACTCAGTTATTTTAGTTAAGTGAAAATAGCATTACCTCAACAAAGAATTACTGCATTTAAATGTTGTAAAAGTCCTGCATTTATTATAGAATCATAATATGATATATTATTGGATTGGAATCATTGATGCACTAATGTTTAATTACTTTAATGATGCAGCTGGGAAAGGGGAAGCTTATATTCAAGTTTATTGTAATTATTTGATATATTGCTCAGTAACTTCATATAATATGACATCATGTATAAGGTGATTTATAATGTGTATCAATAAGCTGAATCTGCAAAGTTACAAGTTATTAAAACTGTCAAATAAATGCAGTGAAGTGTTTCTCTCTGGTATTAAGTCAAAGTATAAAATAGCCCTTAATGAATGTATAAATAATAAACAATACAATAATACAATGGTCCTGCATTTAACAGTTACTCAAAGCCCCATCGTTATTTGATATATATTATTATCCTCTTAGCCTATGTTCAAATCAGTGCGGTCAATTCTGCACATAACTCAAATAATAAAACATACCATACAAAAAAGCAAGAATTAACAACATTGATAAAACAGACAATAACAAATATTTTAAGATATTTTAAATAAATGTATAGATTTATTAAAAATGTATAGTGTAAAGCCTCTTATTATAACATATCATTATACAGGTCTTACCTTAAAGCAGAAGATGTGGCCAGTCTTTTAATTGTGTGTGTGTGTGTGTGTCATTCTCTGCTGTAATCTGGGGCTCTGAATGTCAGGCTTCCTGCTGGTGTTACATTTTATGTGCATCCTCTGTGTTGCCTAATAACCATCTACCCTCTATTGCACGTTATGAGGTAAGGTTTTTCCAGTTCAAAGCTATATTGGGGAAGAGAAAGTTTGCATATTTGCTAAACATCATTTTCATCAGAATGGAATAACCATACTGCATCTAAGTCACTTAAACCTAGGGACTGTATATTCATATATATTGTATGTATATATATATGGAAAGTACTTATTGTCTGCAATTGCAATGATAAATTAGTGATGGACATATGAGACTATAAAGGCTTTAATACACAATTTGACAATTTTTCTGATTCACATAGACATTTATGTCAAACAGTGGTGGACCAATCTATATCGAACCAAGTGTGAACATCTAGTCATACGGCAAATACCAAACAAGTACTTTAATGTCAGTGACTTTTTCCGTTTAAGCCACAAAAACAGAACTCAGGTTTTGCTATAATGCTGCTACTCAGTTGTATTGAGATGACTGTGTTTTTCTGATGGCTTGATGTGATAAACACAATGTTTGGCGTAGTTGATATTGTATTAATAAACCTTTACACCCACTCATATCCTATAATTAATTTGCAATTCTCCCCACCAAGTGAAAGTAATGGAAAAGTGGAAGTAAGTACCCAATAACTGTTAATATAGAAGTTAAGACATCTTAAGAGCCACAGTATGGTTGGGGGTTTCCTAAATGAATTTTAATTGTGCACATCAGTAATATAGATTCCAATTCTTGCAACTTGTCTTTTGTTTAAGAATAATACAAGAAACATGACTTCAACATCCAGGAGTTTTGGGTGACAGCGATCATGTTGAGAAACAGGAAGGGGTAAAAACAAAACACACAACAAACAGGAAAATGCTTAAACATGTGTCACACATTTTATTTTGTTTCTCATCCCCTAAGTGAGTAAACCAACAGGTTTGCGATGGTGGGAGCAGGAGTTGTTCAATGTGTTGTTTGAACAATATCAGGGTAACTTTGGAGGGTTCTTCAGAGGTGATGTCTTGTGCTGAAGAAGCTGTTTTCTTTCTTTGGGCCACGAAACACTTTAGCAGGAGAAGAGGTCAACCTCTTTTTGGTTTGTGTGGTTCATTAGTATTTTGTCAAGCAACAAAAGTCAGAATATAGGTTAGCTTCTTTGTAGTGTGCTTATGGAAAGTTAAACTCAGACAGAATCACAGCCCATTTTTGAGTGTTCCAGGTGAAAGCAAACTCAGGTTGTTGCAATAGTTTACCGCTTCCTTTTGAACAGAAATCTCTCTGAAAGAAACCTTTGTTTTCAATCCTCATTATGTCTTTTTTGTAAGTTCTGGCATAGCTCAAGAATAGCTTTTTACATTAATCGCACAAAATGTAACTTCACGATAACATATTTCAGTTGTTACCAATGGTGTCAGTTCACATACATATTAGTAATCTCCTAATACTTTGTGTAAATGATAAACAAGAATAAAGGTATGTTGGGTCAGAAGGGCGTCGGAAGTAGGGGCTCCAAGTGGCTCCAAGTGGCTCCAAGTGGCTCCAAGGGGCTCCAAGGGGTTCCAAGGGGTTCCAAGTGGCTCCAAGGGGTTCCAAGGGGCCGCAACTTACCCTTTCCCACATTTCGAACAAGAGTATACTGTATAAAGGGAACGATTTCAAAAATTCCACAAGCTTTGATACTTGCTGTACTTTTGTGTGAAAATGACCACGGCTGGGTTAATAAATAATCAATATATTTACAAATGATACTGTTGGTAAGATCTAATGTTTTGCACTTTGGCGCTCTGACAGTTCCATGATCATCAAATGTAATTTATATTACAAGTGTTGTTCGGCAAAAACATATCAAATATTTCGGACTGTATGTAAAAAAAGTGACTTGAAATAAGTAGTATTCGATTATCCCGTTACTAAACTACTTGTACAACCAAATACATTAGGGATTTATTGTTATTGTCATATCTCATTACATTTAAAAAAACTGAAAATAATTCAAACAAATCAACATTGCTTACAATGGTAAACTCAGTTTATTGATTTGATATAGAATTTAGTTTAGTTAACAACAAGTTAACAATTAGGAAGCCCCAACATGTACCTTTTTCATATGTTTTCAATAATCTACAGTTACACTATATGTTTTAATACACTTGTCCTAAATAACAATTCATACATTTGAAGACAATAGTCTTTTTATTGCAGTTAACAAGAAAAGTTAGCAGGAGTGCTTGAAGTATTGCTACTGTTTCCTAAAACGTCCCTCTAATGTTTCACAAACCATCATGATAGTTTCACAGGGATAGATCGTGCTCATGTAGGGTCGGAGCGCACAAGGCAGAGCAGAAAAACGAACAAATGTTAACCCACTACAAGCCTAAAATACTAGCCAAAATGTTGTGTTGTTTTTTGCATACAACTACTCAGCTGTGTATGTGGCCCTTTTCCGTCTGTAACATATATCTGGTGTCCTTCATCCCCCTTGTTTTGGTGAAAATGTTGTAATTAAATGTGCATATATTGCAAAGACCTGCTACTAAAGTTATTCATCAACCATGTTCCTCCTTTGCTCACAGTGTTGAAACGATCTGATTGAGACACTTCAAACTGTCTGTGATGCGTAGTGTGGTGAAAAAAAACATATACTGTCATTTTGTGTGAATTTCAGCTGTTTACATTGAGAACATTCAACACGTACGTGCTTTGTTGGATTTTATGCACATGGTTGTCAGTGGCCATTTAGGGAGAACATGGAGAATCATCTGGAGAGACTGTTACATTGTTGCCTTCACTAAAGAAACTAATAGCATAGGTTTACCTTCTTTTCTCCAAACTTACTGCATTTCACACTGACACTGACACTGATATCTGCATATTGCACATGTTTACTACAACTACGCTTCCCAAAATGTAAATGGGGTTGACATACACATCAGTACAGTTTTAAGACATAATGTAAATTCTTCCCTTTTTCTGTTCCTCTTTTACTTGCTCTTTCTGTTCTTAAGAGGTTAATATACACCACCTGGGACGGCTATGAAAATGTAGACGTACAGTACAGACAAATGTTTACCAGTAACTGCAGCAACAATATGGAAATGATTGGTACCTTTTTGTCTTAACAGGCCACAAAACAGAACTCTACAGTGGTATATTCTACTATACTGTGACAGCTACTTTATGATACCAGCTAACATCAGACGCAATGACTATATCTAACCCAGCGGGCATGTTTCTGACAACAATGATGCTTTGGATATGTGATGAATTCTTGCAAAGATTAAAGTGAAAAACATAGGAGAGGTAGGGTTTTGAGACGGATACAGTGGATCATATGTCAGATGAAGATAATGATTTGGTTGCAGATTATCCAGACTCTACTTGATGATTGGCAGATAGTTGATTGATGAAGGAAACTGGGGAGGATGGAAACATACGGACTCATGTCTCTAGTTCTCCCTGCTAACGTAACAGCAGCCATCTGCAACCTCAGAATGCAACATTAAGAGTCATATTTATGTCCGCTGTTTTCATTCTATTGAAACAGCAGCTGCAGCCACAGCAGCTGATTGGCTCCTGATGGCACAGGGTTGCAGGCCTCCACTTCACAGTGTGCTTCTTCCTCATTCTACCCCGTTCTCTCACCGTCAGTAAGGAGTGAACAGGATTGGCCCATGCGTGGTGCGCATGGGGCCAGGGGCGGGTCTCAGCAGGCTGAGGGGGGTTCCCTGTAAGAGGTGGTGGTGGGGGTGGTGGGGGTGGTGGTGGGAGGTTGGGCAAGGGGGACGTAGTGCCAGCTGATTGGAGGAGACTGCGGCTGCCATCGCTGCAGCCAAAGCCAGGGGATTTGGTAAAAGTCCAGCCCCCATTGATTTTGGAAGTTCCTTAAAAAAGGTAATGGGAAAAAAAGGACATTTATTGAGGCATGCAATCCTTTCCATAACCTCTAAATGATAGTGTTTTATGGTGCGGAATTGATAAATATGGAATATGTGAGAAAGATAATCTGAGTTCTTACCATAAAGTCAGTGCGCTTCTTGTGCCGACTGAGAAGGGGATTGGGTTTCCCTGCAATTCCATCCCGATGCCTTCGGCTAGATATATGCTGAAAAAAAATGAAAAAGAATGATAAATATAATTGTATTTATTGGGATTGCTAGTGCCATTATAACCACCGTGGTTAACCACTATTCCCTGTGTTTAATTTTTTTATATTTCTGTTGTAAATTATTGTCTTTTATTGTGATTGTAGTAATGTGTTTTTATGACATGTACAGCACTTTGGCTCGACCAACAATCGCTTTTAAATGTGCTTTAAATAAAACTTGATTTGATTTGATTTGACCGTGTGGGTTTTTCTCACTTGTTTGAGCTGCAGTTCTGAGTTGACTCTGACATTGCAGATCTCACAGTGGAAGGTGCGTTCCTGAGTGTCGGGGTCAGAGGACAGCTCCCCCCCCTGCTCTGGGCTGAGTTTAGGGCCCAGACGTGGGTATGCTTTAATGGGCCCCAGTCCACTGCGAGCCTCCAGAATGGTTTTGTGTTTGGTACCTTGAAACAATAAAAAAACGGTTTAATCTACAATGGCAATTAGGGGGCGTAACTTTGTAATGCATACACTGAAAACTAAGGCTATTTCAAAGTTAACGTTGACGACTAGACATTAAAGTGCAAAAAAGGAATGACACTTAGGAAAACTACATCAAGTGATATGACAGAGCTCTCCAGAACATCTACTAAAGGACCTTGTCATGACATTGTTTGCTTAAGCTGTGTCAATGTTATAAAAATATATTCACTTGAGGTATGAGGGTTTTCCTGTTATCGCATTCACTGCCTGTGACCATATATAGTGTAGGTGGTAGGAGGTCAAGTTTTTATGACCACCAATATAACCATTTAGATCATGCCGTTTTGAACCTATCATTCTCTCCACTAAGTGGTGCTAATGCACCTGGTTTAGCTTTTAGGACTTAAAATGCAGAATACAAGTGCTTTGAAAGAGCCATGCTTCAGGGTTTCTGAAGTTTGTTCTAAAAGTGAATAATACTTAATGCTGTTGTTTATCGGGATTAATTTCTTGCATGTTTGGCATACTCAGTGATGTGATGTTCTTGTGAGCATGTTCACTCCTACCTTTGTTATGTGCCTCCAGTTGTGAGAGGGAATTCACAGCGACTTTGCACAGGGAACAGTAGAGAAGCTTCTTGGCTTTCTCTTCCTCTGATTCTCCTGAAGAAGGGCTGGGTGCTGGAGACGGGGTGTCGGGAAGACCCGCTGCTGGTTCTACTGGGGGGGTGCTGAGGAGCGCGGTGGGGGAGGGAGGGGAGGGTAAAAGTGTGCTGACAGAAGGCATGAAGGGACACTCTGCATCTGAGCTCAGTGTGGGTGTTGGAAGGCAGATAGGTGTCAAAGGTGAATTGTTAAAGTTGGGACAGTTTAGGATGTCATCTGTAAAAAGCACAATGTTTTCTGATTAGTCAACTATTTGTCCAAAGTCAGCCATATCATTAAGTTCAACTCTAATTGTCAAGATATAAAAGTATGAAAACAACAACTTTAAAAAATATTTGAATATCTTCTTATTATAAACTTGGGCCTGGCAAAAATTACATATGATAATCTGTTATATTTCAAGGCAATCAAATCTTGATGAAATCCTATTTGAAGATATTGTGATACGTAAATACCTTGTGTATATCAATAATAACAAGCATATACTAACTCGTATTTCTCAGGAAATATGATGCAAAATATTTTTGAGGAATATAATATGTGTTGCTTTCTGTATGTTACCTAATGTAGTTATTGACCGGAGAACATGCTATATCGAGATGTAGATAGTTTTTGAGATATGAAACTAGCTACATTGGGAAAAAAGATTTTGGCCATTTTACCCATGCCTATTAGAAAGCAGGGCATCAACACTCATCTCTGCTTACTTTCTATCCTATTACTTCACACAACAGCTGTGCTGTGCATCTGTGCCATTTAGAGACAGATTTGAATGTGTGTGTGCATGTGTGTTTGTGTGTAACTTCATATGTCACAGGTGATGCTCACCCTGCTTATTAGGATCAGGCTCAGGGCTAGATGGCGACATGCCTGGTGGGGAGGGAGATGCAGGGGGAGGGTGCTGCTTGTCGCCATCTTGGAAACGAGATGTTTTGGATGTTTCAATCCCCTTCACCCTACGAGCATGGCGGTTCCCCTTGTAGTGGGCCTCTGCCTGGCTCTGGTGGAAAACAAGACATATCTGAGGTAAAATGAAATCCTGGATTTCATTTGGCATGACTTGATTCATGAAAATGTATCTTCCTCCCTTTTTTCTTTGACACTATGACCTTCAGTTAGAGAGTCATTGAGGTCAATAAAGAGAACCACACTCCAAGTGAGCTCTGTTCCATTAGTAACACTGGTATTAAACATTTGACTTTTTTGTTGCCTTCGACCTTTGGCCTTAGTTACATTGTTGTGCCATAATTAGTTGTTTGTCTGTTTATTAGTAATTAATCATAACCTTTTCAATGTAATGGATAAACATGGGCTTGATAGTTTTCTATTACCAAAGAGCCTCATCCAATACAGGTAAATGTAACACCAGTTAAACCTTTAATATGTGATATGTAAGTCCAATATATATAAGTGAACAAAGCAGAAAGCACCCACAGTAGATGCAAGAGCTATCCAGTGATGCAAGTGTGGATGTGTTGATAAAGTAGCAGGAAGTGATCTTTGGTTTGATACGAGGGGGGCTCAGGAGACTTCAGTGGACTTGTATAAAAGAAAATGTTACTGAACAAACCCATGTCTTTTTTGTCCCATGTATACTCCAATAAATCCTCACAAATTACGGCAATCTGCGTTTTCTGTGTTATATTATATATGGGAGGCTCTGGCACAGTGGATCAAGGGAGCACAGGTTCAAACCCCACTGCAGTCAGCATGTCGTGTGTCCCTGGGCAAGACACTTCACCCCAAATTGCTCCTGTGGGGATTGCCCACAGTATTGAGTATGTAAGTCGCTTTGGATAAAAGCATCTAACAAGTAAAATGTAATGTAATGTAATATTAACTGGCTGTGGAGACGATGGTTTGCGGGTCTGATGTGCTGATGAGGTTGTCAGGGAAGATTAGCCTCTAGAATATTCTTGTCTTTCAACACTACTGGTGTAATCACTGAACTGGCCTGCTGAGCTCATGATGATTATTGAGTGGTGGGATTATCTAAAATGGGTTGGAGGGCTGGGGGCACCATTGACAGTTGAAAGCTACTGAGAGAAAAAGGGAGACAATCAAGAAGTGTTGTTATCTGGATGTTTGCCTGCTTGTCCATGTAAATTGCAAGGGGTTAGTTTAGACTCAAGGGAAACATCAAGAGGAGTGGACATTTCAGTAAGTCCTCAGTAGTAGGCTACGGGTTGTAGAGTTTGGTGTCAGGTTATCAAAGCTAAAGTTAAAGTAACAGTAGACTATATACAGTACGTGTTTAAGATGTAATCCTTAAGATTTGCAGGAAATCCGACCCCATTTTGTTACTATTTTTAAGGTTGGCTTTTTCAGCAAAAGCCATTTAATATATTTACAATGTGTTAGTGCCTGTACTCTATACAATTTGTATTTACAGAAAACACTGTACGAATGTAATCCAGTGTTTTGTGTTCATCTGATTGATAGCAGCCTCACTATTTACTGTTCACTCACTCAATATAAACATTTTCTACTGCTGCTTCACATTCAATATATTCAGCTGGTGGAAACTCTTTTATTGTGAAGCAGTGACAGGAAACAAAATGTATTGGTCAGAGCTGACAGCGATCATTCATCAAATCTGCACATGACGACAATAGACTAACTGCTTATGGAGAGATCAAGGTTAAGGTAAATAAACTATTGTTTAGAACATAATTAATATTTGGCATCTAAAACAAAGACAAAGGCCTGTCCACACCATGATCGCTTACTATTATGATATCTACAGTAGGCTATACATTTTAACAATATGAACATTGGCTCCAAGCTCCAGCTGAACCCCAGAATATGTATTGATGAGCTGTTCCTGCTGTGTTTTGCTAAAAAAAAGTTAAAGAAATTAAGATAAGAATATAAATAATGAGACTAACAAAGCTGTTGGAGAAATACTGTTTTCTCCACTCTTTGGGTTGTTTTAATGCACTGATATCATGTGTGGCTCTGAAACGTGTACGGCCTTGCAGCTGCCTCTTTATGATAAGAGAAGGCAGAGCATTTTAGGTTGTTGATCTAAACTGAGGAGACAGGCACATACTTGTTGTCTCCTACATTATCTCACATTGCTGGGAGTCCAGAAGTCGCAGATGACCCATCCAGATGACCCAACTTTCCGACACCCGCGGCTGACATTCCGGCACCCCCGGCCACCTCGATTTACGGCTTTGTTCTCCGTGTTTTGGACTATATAAGCCTGATGTTTTTTGCTGCTCCGTTGAGCAACATATCTCATGTGTGTGAGTTAACCCATATCCTTTGTATGTGATTTAACTCTGCTCCTTCTTGCAAGAATAAACTAGAACCTGATTATTGATTCTCAACCTGGTGTCGAGTGATATTTTCCTAACAAAAGCGTTGAAAAGTTGCCGCTGCAGTGTCGCACAGTGTGGGGTCGAAATATGCACAGTATTATAGAGGCGACAAGAGACCGATGCTGTTTATTCCTATCTATTCTTTATTGCTGATAAAGAAATATGACCAAAATGTATTAATCCACCCTCAAAAACAAATACTCTTTTGTATTTTAATTGTCTCTCAGAGTTTGTATCGGTCATAAAATTGCTGTGATCCCAAAAACATAATTTCCCACTGTTGTGGTTGTTATAGTTGTAGTGAGGACTCTTGAGCTAAACTATTTTCAGAAATTATATATTATAGTTATCTTTTTGATGTGGCCAGCCCTTAAGGTTTGAGAGGTTGAGGTTCTGGTTGTATAGTCAATAAAAAGGTCTGTGTTGGACGCCAACTCCTGCGCTAGCACCTTATATTGGAGTTAGATCTCAATTGTGAGGTCCACTCCCAATCAAGTGAAATAAAATTAAAGAGTGAGACTTAAAGGCAAATATATAGTTCCTGTTATCTTCTCTCTGTTACAGTAAACACAGATTATATGTGACTGTGTGTGTATGTGTATTCACAAGCCGAGGCCTGCCGAAATATTATAAGGTTTCATTATGTCAGTAACAGGACTGAGGGACCCGAGGCACGTGACAGGTACATGTTGACTGAGGGGTGGGATGCTTAACTGAGGCAAAGGGCCCACTGGGACGTGTCCGCAATGCCTCTGTAAGCTGGAGGTATTAACTGCCAATGATAGTTACGCATATAGCCCTCATCCTGATTGGTGATGACAGAAAGGCAGATATAGCTTTGCCTGTGTAACCCAACTCCTCTGGCTGCTGCTATACCCAAAGCCCTGCAATTAGACAAGGATATGAAGCCCTACAACTCCAGGAACAAATGACAGCAGAGAGTTTGAAAAGCTGACGTACTCAAAGCTACTTCTTCTCTTCGCAGTGCACACAGTGCGCTGCCATCCTACTTATTTTCCTCTCCCTTACTGCAACTCCCGATTGTTTTCTTTCTGCCCGAGCTTTGATACTTTCACTCTCCCTGTGACCTCCAGTGTCAGATCTTAGGAAATCAATGAAGGTGTGCCATCAATTCAAGCATAAAATGCCTGATAGCCTCAGAGGTGGGGGATGAAAGCAGTTGAAACAATAGG
Organism: Notothenia rossii; assembly: GCF_949606895.1. Taxonomy (NCBI): domain Eukaryota; kingdom Metazoa; phylum Chordata; class Actinopteri; order Perciformes; family Nototheniidae; genus Notothenia; species Notothenia rossii. The sequence goes on along the minus strand of NC_136903.1, from coordinate 71,914,309 downwards.
ATGTAAAAGAGATTAACGCATCCAATCTTTTGAACAAAAGTGAATAATGATAACATATAAAGAGAAGCTACGAAAGGAGCCTATGGAAATAAGGATTAAGATGAATGAAGAAGCAGAGATGGGATTTAAGAGGAAGAAAATGAGAGCAAGTGAATGTCCCTGAAATCCTTTTTTTCTCTAAGCAGGATGTGCTTTGATGTTTTATCTATAAAGCGACAAAGGCACAGAAAGCAGAGAGAGTGGGTCTAGCGAATCTACTGTAGGGGGTATAGCGACAGGAAGAGGGGGTGGGAAGTAGCTGGAGAGGTGGAGAGAAGGACAGATGATACTGTATACCCCACAGAGGGGGAAGCACAAACAGGAAAACTGACAAGGTAAATAGTGAGCAAACTGACTTGCTGAACAGACGGGAGATATGAATGAAACAAGGTTTGCTCTGGGCCTGAGAAGTAGACGGAGTGAGCAAAAGAAAGAGAGAAGTGTCAAGTATGTTACTGCAGTGGTGACGATGGCTAATGCAGCATGGTGTGACGTCAGCCTTGCAGCAGAGCTGAGCTCTCAACACTGGCAGGCTAATCTGTCCTCTGTGGCCAGAAATGAATTGCATTGTTATAATTGCAACATGTGTGGCTACAGCATAGTAGCAGTGAGAAGCACCTGCTACTGAATGGCCACTATCAATCAATCTGCCTCTTTCACTTTCTGTTAGTGACCGGGGACTCCCATTTAATCCCCCACCCCCTCAGTAATATACATGAAAGAAAAATGTTGGTTTTATTAAAGCACTTTATTGGCATATGACCGGAAGAAGTCTTGAGTGAAAATAATGAGCGTTTGTCTGCCTTTGAAGTGCAGCCCAGCCCAGACAGCGTGAGTAAGCCCAGCGCTGTACTGTAAGCAGAGTATCCTTCATTATTAAAGAATGTCCACCGTGCTTTAAGCTCCCAGTCTCTCAGGTTACTGTGCAATGTGCCGTAGAGCTGCAGCAGAGCAGATGCACACAAGTAAAACAGCAGGCAGGACAAACAGGTGGCTCAGTATTAGACATCCCATGCATCTCACTCACAGACGGGACACCAGTTACAGACACTCCGGATATACACATATGTGGGATTTTTTTAATTCTCATCCAACTTAAGTAACTGTTTAAAAACAATCTCTGTCTACATCAAAACCACAAAACCACAAGAGGCTGAACACACACACCGTCAGCGTGTTGGTGGGTTCTTTGTCGTGGGAGTGTTGGGTAATGAGTCAGTGACCTCTGTGGCGCATTCTGGCTCCTTATATAATGGAAGAGTAACTGTACCTTAAATTATATATACTTGTTTAAAAAGTCCTTTTAGAAAAGTTAAACCAACCCTACTTTGTAAATGTCACATCATTTTTGATGCTTCTCAATGGAGGTATTGGCACAGACTCTGATATTAAAAGCAAAGACTGATCAAAAGCTCAGTTTTCCTTGAGCACAAAAGGCAAAATAAAGCCTGGGACTCGTACACATGCTGATTTTCATAGATAAACATGTTTATATTCATACAGTATGTAAATATGAACATGCGCTTTGCGGCCCCCAGTCATGTTCTGTATCCCATCATGCTCATATAGACCATGTGAGAACATGCAGGTCTGAGCAGGGGAGATATAATCAAGCGGCCCCTCACAGAGAGAACAGGGCAGCGTTACACGAGTTTCAGATGACTCCCTCCCTGCTTGTGTCCTTTACACACCACTGCATTTAGAGTGCAAGTATTTAGCACTTCATCCCTGGAATGCATTCATATTTTTAGCCAGTCTTGTATGTCAAGCTTTTGTTTGATTTCCACTCATGTTAAAGTTAGAGTTCACAGTGTAGATCTTAAAAAGCAGGAATGTTTCATCTTTAAAAAAAAATATTAAATTCAGATTCAAATTCTAACCCTTAAAAAGCACTGCATTCAAATTCAGCTTTTTCTATAGAAATAAATGTATAAGAGGCCACACATAGTTGATATGTAGAGAGGCAGCATGATCAGAAATGTTGTGGTCCACTGGGAAATGTGCTGTTTGGTTTCAGATATCTCCATGCTAAGAAGGAGTCTCAAACCATCACAAATATTTCTTACAAATAGTACTTACAAATGCACACACACCCACACACACACACACACACACACACACACACACACACACACACACACACACACACACACACACACGCACGCACGCACACACACACACACACACACACACACACACACACACACACACACACACACACACACACACACACACACACACACACACACACACACACACACACACACACACACACACACACACACACACACACACACACACACAGTGTAAGAGGCCCAGTACTTGACTCTCAACACATCAGTCATGTCATTCAGTAGCCAGGGTTTGGATGTGCACATTATGAGTTATTTGCTTTTCAACTACTGCCTCTTTAATGGGGACACTCAAATCATTCCTCTAGAGTTTCATCACTTCTGTCCTTTTATTTTGGTCCCTCTGCCTCATGTTGGCATAGTGCCGTCTGTCAAGTGTGAAAGGCAGAAAATGTGCTCCATCAGCTTTAAGGCATAGCTTTGAGGACAAGCTCTTGTAAGCTGTCGTTCACTCTCACATGTCTCATACCAATTATCACATTGGACTTAGATACTTGTTAGGCCTATACTCAAATGTGTTTTCCAAGACTCAGCTCTTCTAAAAGAAAGGTTCTTCAACTTGCTCGCTCTCCTTTTTGACGCCACAATCCCTTTAAGGCTTTGGTTCTCGAGTGCAGAAGGACATCAAAAATGATACTGGGACAGTCACAGAATAAATTAGGCAGGCAGGGATTTTCTCAGTCGCCCTCCCCCACACCTCTTCCTGGACAGGCTAAAATTAGAGCTGTGAAACTGTGAACCAAGTTCTCACCTGCTCCAGCTGTACAGTCAATCACCAACTAACTTTGACTCCAGCCATCAACGTTTTTGGGTCTTGATTTAATGCACCATGACTGCAGGTGCAGGGCTTTGCCACGTATTGGCTTTTGGCTAAGCTCTGCTGGACTCAATTACTGTTGCTACGGTTGTCAAGCTTACTGTTGCCTTCACAAGAACGGTTGGGTTTGGCAGCTGAAATGACAACTGCCACTGACCAGGCCTATGCCAGGCCCTCAGAAATGGCACAGGGCAGTGAAGTGATTTTAACATAGTGGCATCAGTGATTGTTTCAACTTCCTCTTTAGAAGGAATAAGTAGTTAGTCAATCGCGTGCTTGATTGCTACTGTAAGCTAGTTAGCCGGATATGCTAACATTTGCAGCTAACAATTGAGCAGTTCAAGATTAAAAGGTTTTAATGTCATATGCACATAAATACAGTGTAGAAATGGAAATGAAAATGGTATGACCCGAGCCAATGATGCAACATATATAATAAATACAAATAAAAAATATTGCAATAAGTCTATATACACGTAAATAGAATATGATATATATATATATATATATAAAGAACAGAATGCAACATTTAATATTGTACAGCAAAATAAAATACGGTGTATTACGCTGATAACTATTAAGATAAATAAGTCAATTGCAGGATGACAAACAGATTAATGTTTATCGAAGCACTGAACAGTTTGTTAAATTAAACTGTTTAATCCATTTCTTCCATTTTGGCCTATATGTTCTCAAGTTGAAAAGGCCATAAGAGGTTAACGTTCCTTTAAACTCTTCAAATGTCAAGTTTCACTCTTATACCACCCGTGCTCACTGCTCTGGTGTCTTTTAGAAATCCAAAGGTTAACAGGTCTACTGTGCCATCTGCTATAAAAGAAAATCCTTCACTTGAAGTATTTAAGGTTTCATACCTCTGAGTTGAAGCGTATTTGACAGACATTGCAGGAGATGATTGGCCGCTTTGTCTTCACCATAGGAGGCCCAAAGGTGTGCGTCATCACAGCTTTCTGGACGGGGTCCATCTGAGAACAGACAACCCAGAGGTCACATCGAAGATTCAGCAACACAGGAGGAGCTCAGAGAGGCTGTCCAGTTATTGTGGATGAGAGAGAAATGTTAAAGGAAAGGTGCAGGTGAATGACAGGGGGTGTCGCTGAGGGGGGAGATAAAAAAGAGTAGAGTGAATTGTAGAGGGAGCAGAGATTGATGTGGACAGGAGGGTGTGTGTTATCTCAGTAGAAGCTGCTGCTGCCGAATTCTTTGGCATGCCTAATGACAGACTCCCTATCACCAAAAATGCGTTCTTTGTTTGCGCTACGAGTCGCTGCTTTTCAAAACATCCTGCCAGAATATTACAAAAAACAAGAGAGATATTTTCTGTAAAGTACCTGTGGAAATGTATTTTAGATAAGTAGGGACAGTAGGGTTCTTGCTGTGAGAAAAGCAATCAAATATGTCCGCAGGGTGATTTAATTTAACATTACGAATAATCAGCACATTAAATAATAAAAATACAGAAATAAATGTTAATTGTAATACAATACAATTAACATATAGAAAAAATACAAGAATGGTTGTACATGAAGTTTGCTGAAAAAAGAAAACTGAGATTTGTAACATTTATTGATTAATTTGAGATGTATTACACTTACAATACATATTGGGTATACATATTAATTTAAAAGATTTTAAATTAGAAAATGATTAGAAATGTATCCTATTTATCATAAGTAAATCCAATAACAGTATTAAAACAATCATAGAAATCTATTAAAATAGATATAACTGAACAAATGGACATTTAAATGATAAGTAAGATTACAAACAGTATACTCTAAACTCTTTATATTTACATATGAAAAACAATGGGATTAAAGACTTGGGTTTCTCCCTCAAAATTCCAAATTTAAACATCTGACTCTTTTCCTTAAATAAACCGACCAACCCTGTATTTTTCGGAACAAGCACAGATACTGCATGTGCCACATCACTCTGAAGTGTTACCCCATTTCTAGAGGACTTGAAGGGACACGTGTGAGCTCTCTGACCCTTTGGCAGGGTTAAAAAACCACAGCTCTGGGTGTTGCCCTCATTAAGCAGCCAAAAGTGCTTTGTGGTTTTACTCAGCCTCTCATCTCTTGCTCACTGTGCTGACTGTGAACGTCTGCTGCCAAATGAGAGACTGTTTACGCTCTCAAGCTCCAGGCACAGGGGGAATAGTATAATTGGTCTGAAAACATAAACCCTGTTTGAATGCATAGTTCTGAATATTTATAGAGTTCACCCTCCTGCCTCTCTAACTCATGCCTCCAGTTCACCTATCTCTTGTTTTGTGCTTGTATGTTAAGACCTGTAACACCTCCAACTTGGTTTGTTTACATCTGTGGCAACATGGTGTGTGGTTGAGTGTATGACAGCCTTTGTGTGTATCTGAGTGAATTCTGTATGTGCGTTTCCATCCACCTGTTTTTAATGAGCACATTGCAAAAAAATGTTTTAACGCTTGGCCGAGGGGGAAAAGTTGTTGTTTCGATAAAAGCAAAATACAGCAAAGTGCAAAGGAAACACATTTAGTGAATTTAGGATGACATACATTGAGCATGGGACTTCCACATCCACTAAATCTTCTGCTCTTCTGAAGAGTCAAAAACAGCCTGAATGCTCCACACAAATCAGATGTTACCGTCCTCACATTAATACATGAAATAAACAAAAATGACATGGTTCTCCCTAAAGTTACGATAGCAGTTAGCATGTTCTGTCTGTACAAATCAAATGCACCAACAACTGTTTATCTCGTTTAACCAACTCTCTACTTTGCATTTTCGTTTTTACAATTTTTGAATGGAAACTCGTCTGATGCATCCCAATTTGCGCGCTAACAAGGTTTTCAGTATCATGGGAGGAGTAATGATTGATGAAGAATGAGTTAGTATAATGAAAAAAAAGCAGAGCCTCTGATCACAGTTCCTTTCTGCCATTCTTTAACCACCTGTTCTCGTCATGATCTTTTTCTTAACACCTGTCCCTACTGCAATACCCTCATTAACCTATTAGTCTGCTTTCTGTCTCCTCTCTCTCTTTTCCCTACCTCAAACAGTGGAGATGTTGTAGCAGCTAGCTTACACTGTGTCATATTGATAAATGTGGCTCTCTTCAGCTCCATTCCTAAATATCAAATGTACACTGTATAGTGTGAAGAGTAAGATCATTCAAGTATTCCTAATATTTTAGTCTTGATAGATTTGGAGGTAGCAACTAATGTATTTTTGTATTACAGGTTCCATTTTTCTGTTGAAGTCGTATGTTATTGACCACAGGCTGTAGTGAGAGTCTCCACAATAGAAAAGCAACTAATTTAACTTTTTTTTATAAAGACAACTAAAGATGACAGGAAGCTTCTTAATCTGGCGCAGTGCTCTTTGACAGCTAGTTGCCGTTAGAGAAACAACTGAGCCAATCAGTGCTTTGCAGGGAGAATAAGGATTGGGGTCGACATCTGCGCCAGAGCCAGGAGAGTGTTGACAAGGCTCCAGATCCATGCAGTCATACTGGCTCATTTTAGTAAACTTAAAGTTATATCAGCTCTTAAATCAATAATATAACTTCACTCAACATGAAAATTGTAAACTGCTCCCGGCAAGCTGTCCTGCAGCTTCTGTGTCAGCTGAAAAGGATGTGGGACAGATATACTGCCTGCTTCTGATTGGTTAGGGGGAAAACATACATACATACTCTCCCTCACAGAAAACTGCCGCTATGTATTATTATTATTATTATTGCAGAAGGGGTGTATGAACGCAAACTGGATTATAGAGAAACACAGAATTACAATTGTAGTCTGTTTATCGGGTTAGTTAGCCATTATATTTGACAAGGTAACAATTAACTATTGATCTTAGCATGTACTACTGAACACGTCCGATATGTGCATACATTGTTTCCTATCAGTTTATTGATATGCAAGGCGAAGGGTTGGTAGAATCTATAGAAACTGAAACCATAAACAATATCAAAAAGAGGTTTGATATATTGAAAGAAAAATAATTATAACTTTGAAATAATATTTATTTTCCACACTGAGGAACTATAGATTGTACATTAAACTTCAGCTTTAAAGAAAATGTATTTACTTGCATAACTCCATACTCCACAGAAAGTGTATACCCCAACTGAAGCATAATACAGGAATATATTTTGGTAGTTTGTCCTTCTCTGTGTCCTTTAAGGCTTTAAAGACGTGTTGTCAGTTTTTTAAATTAAGACTTGCTGATCTGCGGTGTTCTATCACTGGATGACAGCTGTGTTTTAAACTTGTTTACATTTTTACTGTGCTGACAGAGAGTGATTTCAATTTAGGTGGTCTGGCATTAGTGGCCACACTCATGTCCTCGCTGAGGCAGGATGAATGATTGACCTGCTGAAGGGTCATTTCGCCCGAGTGCATAAAGATAAGCCTGATGATAATTTGTGTGTGTGTGTGTGTGTGTGTGTGTGTGTGTGTGTGTGTGTGTGGGGGTGTGTGTGTGTGTGTGTGTGTGTGTGTGTGTGTGTGTGTGTGTGTGTGTGTGTGTGTGTGTGTGTGTGTGTGTGTGTGTGTGTGTGTGTGTGTGTGTGTTGCATGTGCATCCCTGTTTTCCGCCACGCTGACCTTCACATGGAACCCAATCTAGAAATGAGAGGAAGCTGCAGAAAATGCTGACTGGAGAATCCAGCCCTGTGCCTCTTATACAATTGATTAGCTGTAATTCATTTTATTGCAGTAAAACAGTCACCAGGGCATTTTCTCAATTATGCTGAAACTCACTCTGCGGAATAAAAAGTAAACAGCTGTCACCTTATCATTTTAGATTATACAGTATAAATCCTCAACACTTTATCACTTGGAGGCAACGCTCCAAAACCACAACAGAATACCGACTCTGTCTTATGTTAAGTGAAACAAGACAAATATCAGAGGTGTGTTAACGCTCGTGTGCAAGTAAGGCTGTGAGCACTCACTGTATTAAAGTTGTGGAAGAGGCCAATGCTGGCGGGGTGAGGCGACTCCAGGGGGAACTGGAGGAAGTGCTTCATGTCCAGCGGGGTCGGGAAGACAGAGGGGCTCCTGAGGAATGCAGGGACCGGCCCCGGGCGGTTTACACTTCCTGTGAAAGAAACAGGGAAATAAGAGAATACAAAATTAGAAAACAATAAAGCCCTATTAGTCATTTATAAGTGTTGCTCTAACAGACGAGAATCACAAACTGAAACGTGTGCACAAGGTTTGTTGGTGAACATTTTTTCTCAAAGGACTAAATGCACATTTAGATACCAACTGGGAAAAATTTTGAAAATCATGATGGTGAACACAAATCAATAGTTTACATTTTGTGACTATAACAAGAAATGCTGTGAGACTGGGTTGTAGATACAGCTCTCATAACATGTAATGGGGACACAGATGGCTCTGGCCTGGCTATGTCCAAAAGGTAACACAATATGCCAGGACCTCTAAAGGTCACTTATTAACAAGTAATATCTTGTATGTTTATTTTGTACTATAAACGTAAGTGTAAAATTATATGTTGTGGTTTCACAGGGTGTTTGCAGGATTTCTTGGCCGGGAGCAATAAGTTCCCACAGTACATTTAGATAGAGCCAGGCTAGCTGTTTCCCCCCACTAGTAATGCTAAGCTAAGCTAACCAGCTGCTGGTTACATAATTACTGTTTGAACATAAGAGTTGTATTGAATTTATCATCCACTCTCGATAGACTTATACTAAATCTCAAACTATTTATTTAAAGCTAAGTATTATATTATAAGTACCTGCTAATCTCATATCCCCCTTTTTCTCAATGCAAACCCTCATCTTCTGCGTCATTTTCCCCTATTGAGCCCCGCTAACCACCCACACTTCTCCTCTCTCTGCTTCTCGCTCTCACTCTTCCCTCAGCAGTAGCTCAGCAGCGGTGAATGCCTGCACTTGAGGAGTCTTCTGTGATGGGCAGGGGGGCTAAGCTCCTTAAGCCTCGCAGCTGGGGTGCTGCAGATATCTGCCTTTTCTCCATTTCTGCCTGTCTCTCTCTCGCCAAGCACAGTATTCTATCCCCATTTCATGGTCCCATACTCTGTCTGCCTGCCTCTGTATCGCTCATCTCTACTTCTCACTCCAGCACTAGTCATTCTAGCTGTTTTGTTTCTTCCCCCTCATCCTCTTTCTATTTTGCTCCCTCTCCATTTCTGCTTGCCATTGTTCTTCTTCAATTTAGTGTTAAAAAAAAAAACAGCATGGTGCTTCAAAACACAATATTTCTATACAGACAGAATTTGTATAATCTTTTCCCCTGAGATTAGATGCAGTAGACATCTTTTATTGTCACTGCTTTGTGATGGCTTCTTGCCAATTTCGTTACATTTGAAAAGAAAAACTGGTCTCTTGTCAAAGGGAAGGGAAGAAAAGGCTATTTTAGTGACAGCAGAGGAGGCTCCTTTCACTGACAGCAGGGGAGACGTAAAGAATGTGCTGTCAGCATCAGAAATAGATGGAGGGGAAAGTCTCTCCCTCCTCAGACTGCTTTAGTCCTTGGGAGGCTGTGGCAGCGGAAGCTAAGCTGTAGCAACTGTCACTGCTGCTTGTGCATAATGCTGCATGAGAAGTATTGAGTTCACAAGGTAATCTAGGAAGCAACACAAGATATTAGAGTGGAGGTCACGGTTTAAGTGTCCTTCAGGCATCCCATGGACCCCCACAGCTCACATGGCGGCCATTATCACCTCTGTAAACCAAGCACAGCAAGGTCTGTGCTGAGCAAAATAAAGCGGTAATAACACACCTCCTGCATGTTCACACCAGCGTACGAACATGCAGGAATGAGTGAACGCTCAACACCAGATATCCCAAAAGAATGTAAGCTTAAAATAAGTGGTACTACACTTTAATGATGCCACAAAGTTTGACGTATTTGTTATTCATGTGGTCAAAAAGGTCAATATTAAAGGATGGTGATATTCTTCAGTATATTTTAAGACATAAAATCCCATAAAAAACTGACCAAGCCCCAGCCATTTTGTTCCTACTGATAAAAACTAAAACTGATAAAAACATGACACAGATAAAGACTTTGATTTTTAAATGATGTAGAGTTTTCTTGAAAAGATGGACACTGTTGTTTGTAGAAGCAGGAGTAATTATGATTCTGTTGGGGAGCATTCTCCGCCAATGATTTATACACATTTTGTGGGCTACTGAGTACGGTGTATGTGGGATTGACTCAAAATCAATAACCCATATTAACGGTATAGAGAAACATTTCATCCAGTCCAACGGTGTGTTTCATTTGACCACAGTGGAGCTCTACAGCACAAACTGTATTAACTAGATAATCAGGCTTTATCTACACAGTTCCTTATTAGTAGGATCAATGGTTTTGGTCTTCTCGTGGGATTTGTGCAGAAAAATATAGAATATTATAGACCTCTCCTTTTACATTTCTAATATTCTTTATGCACCTAATTATTATTTTTTGAAGCTATAAGCAATAAAGGAGAAGGATACATTTTCCAAGAGGCAATTAAACATGTGGTTAACAAAGCATATAGTGGGACAATAATGTTTCAGCTTGATGGATTGGCTGAGAGGTATCATCAATGTGTGTTTGAGGCTAGTGAAGCGTATTCCCGGCAGCTTCTGATAAATCCGCAGCTCATTTTACGCCACATTACAATTTAAAGGTCAAAGCGTGTCTGTCGTTACTTATAAATCTGCATTTGCTGCGCAGACGCTCACAACAGAGTAATGTATTTAATGCTGGCACACAGTCTTTTCAGGGTCAAATTATGCACAGCAGCTCGATGCAGTGTGAGTGTAGCGACAACATCCCCCGACCTACCCTCCTCTTGAGGGATTTACAATGACATCAGATAAGTGAAAGCCACGACTCTTCAACAGCGTCCACGCAGAGAGGGTCTGCATTGATTGGACACATTCTGAGGAGTGTTAAAGTGTTAAAGTGCTGCCAAACTCTATAAATCCAACCTTCACCATCTATCTACACTGAAATGAACAGACAGGGTTTTCTCACCCAGACCCTCATCTTACTGATTTTTTTTTTCTAATGCAAATGTTTGGGCAAGAAAAAGATCAATCCCTGTGTAATAGCTTATTGAATTTGTGTGTAGATTGTGAGCAAGAGGTAGTAGGACAGAAATTAAGAGACGCAGAGAGGGGGGGCAAAAGACAACAGACAACCAGAGACTCAATCTGATTGTCACAGTAGTTTTCACAAACCCTGACGTGTGCACACAGAGGCATGCACACACCAATATGCTGTGACTAAGGCCTCTCAAATTGGCAATTCATTTAGCCAATTTAGGTTTAATCATCACAGAGGTAATGTCAATGTCAGTGAGGTTCCTGGAGCCTCTCTGTATTCTCTGCCTGCCACCATCTTTGTGCTCCATGATGGGACAGGAGACTGGGGGACATGCTGTCTGACAGAAGAAAGTCTGACGAGAGGCAGAAGCACTGCAGGGTCCAACCGAAAAAAGATATTGAAATAAAAAAAGAAAAGAAAGCCAGCCACCTTTTAGTTCCAGCTCAACACTCGAAGCTGGCTTGGCACACGATGCCAGTCGCCTCACATCTGCATCTCAATGGACTGCTGTGCTCATAAGACTCTGAAATGTGCTTCTGTGCTAGATTGCTCAGCCTCCCCTGACAAAACCCATTGACTGGAGATATAAAACCAAACACAAAGACAATTCTTGACGCGGTTCGTCCGTTCACCTAAAAACCAACGGATGTGCTGTGTTCTTCTTCATATTTGCCCTAGGTTTTGTGTACAAGGCTATGTGAAAAAGAGTGGATCCATCATTAGGCAGCAGATGACACCATTAGTATGTTGACGATCGTCGTCTGTTCAAGTGATTTATGACTTCAATTTGTTGTTATGTGACAGGAATGCTTTGGCACCAGGTGACATTTTAACCAGTTCTCTGTGAGATAAACATTTTAAATGATTTGTCACATCTGCTATTTCACATGTGGTGTAAATGTAATGGAACTGTGTTAGGTGGTCTAACATTTAAAGAAACAGAGTGCTAACTTTGTGGTGATGCAGGGGGAAGATGGCTCTGTCTCATTGTCGCATACAGCTGCTGTGAAGGACTGAGCATAAAATCCAATTTACTGCAGCACAGCTTACCCTCAAGTCAAAAGCAGCTATTTCAAACTAAGCCGGGGAAAGGCGACAATACACACACACACACACACACACACACACACACACACACACACACACACACACACACACACACACACACACACACACACACACACACACACACACACACACACACACACTAACCTTTGTAGTCTAGAATGAATGAAGCTCTAAATGACCTAACGTATAGGTTCAATGCTGATTAATGTTGTGTTTGTCTGTGTGAGATCTGGACAGTGAGGAGGGAACACGATGAAGAGGAGAGCTGAGTGCTGGCGGTGAAGGAGAACACAGTTGATTTCAGTCTGCACTTTGTTTTAATGATAGAGGCTCTGTGCCCCAGCGGCCAGGCTTAAATGCTACCTCCAAGAGAACTCTCAGAAGACCTCTTTCACTGGAAGTGTGTGTGTGTGTGTGTGTGTGTGTGTGTGTGTGTGTGTGTGTGTGTGTGTGTGTGCGTGTGTGCGTGCGCGCACGCGCGCGTGTGTGTGTGTGTGTGTGTGTGTGTGTGTGTGTGTGTGTGTGTGTGTGTGTGTGTTTTTATGCAGTGCTCTTGAGATCAGCCAGTCCTTCTGCAGCCTCACTCTGATTTCATGCAGTATTTGCAACTAATGAAGACTTTAGTTTTCCCCAACAGATTTGCACTGCTCTCATTAAAATGAAAATCATTATGTAATGATGGAAGTACGTTGCTGTGTTTAGACTATTCCTGGCTAACAATTTCTCAAGAAAAAGTCTGTCTGTCTTTCCGTGGTGCCAGATAATGAATCATCACAAAGAGGTCAAAACTCCCTGATTGGCAAGAAAGTGGAGATGACGAGCAAAGAGGAGCTTTGAGAGAGAAGATGATGGCAGTGGCAACCGGAGAGAGTCGGTTGAGCGAGGAAAAGAGGTCTGGACGACGGGGGTAGATGAGGGGGAAAGAGAAGGAAAGCATCGAGGTGGGGGAGGGAGCCGCATGTTTTGAGGTGAGTCCAAGGTGACCAGAGAAGGTAAAGAGCCATGTTAACCTGCAGGTTAATGTGCAGAGAAAATGCCATCTATTTAGAAAGCAGTTGTAACCCCCACAGCTAAACAACATGCTGTATTGTCCATGTGCTAAATTCTCATAGAAGTGTTTTCAAAATGGAGAAAGCAATCCGATCGGTACAGCTGCTTATGAGGGTTAACCTTTGGCTGTCACATGCAAAATGTTATACATGCATGAACAATTTAGGGTTATTTAGTTGCCCTCCCTGTAGCTTGTCTGAATGTCATGTCTTGTTTTAAGCATTTACAGACATCTTGAGACATTGATTTGGGAAGACAGGTCATCTTTGTTTGTTTTTGTTTTTTTAAACCAATTCAATTGTATTGAATTTATTTACAATTGCATTACGAAATAAATCAATTCTCTCTTTCCCTCACACATATACAAACCAATTCCCTAAATAATATTTAGGTCTCCTTTGCAAATTAGACAGACATAAACAATAATGATAGTGATTAGGGGTGTAACGGTATACGTATTCGTACCGAAAATATTCGTTATGGGCCCTCGAAGTGTACTGAACAAATATAACGTTACACGTAAACAATTTAGAACGTGGAAAACTTTTTGGAAGTAATCTCAGGTGCAGCGTCGCAGCGTTGAATGTAATTTGCTCACATTGGGTTCAACGCGTCATAGAGCGACCAAGTCTACCAGGGATGCGTTCAAATTTTGTTTGAGGAACTGTCGAAATTGCGAACGCAGATAAAGTTGAGCTCGAAAATCCTTCAGCATCATTGAAGTCTCCGGTTTGAGAACATTTTTGTTTCGCAGTTACGTACAAGATGACCAAACCAAAGCTGTTTGTCTGCATTGTTCAACTAAAATTGGTTACACGGCTGGCAATACATTGAACTAGCACACTCATTTGAAAAGGCATCACCAGAACGTGAATACGTTACCACAAGAAAAATGACTGAAATGCAAACCCAACTCCCACTCGCATTTAAGCCTCCACCACTCGCAAAAAGTCCAGTGCCATGTTAGCAAAGCGCTACCTGGCTGTATCGGCTACCTCTGTCCCTAGCGAGAGGGTGTTCTCCACAGCAGGAGACATTGTTAGTGCCAGCAGATCTGCCCTTTCGGCAAGCAATGTGGACAAGTTAATTTTTCTTACAAAAAACATGAAAATACAATGACAAGCCTAATGTCAAGCTGGCTGCTTATGTGAGTACTAGTGCAGTAGTTCAAGTACAGATTATTTCAGTTCATCGAAATGCTGCACCTTAATGTTCATTTTATTATATTTTGTATCTATTTGAGTGAATACATTATTCACAGTTTAATAATAATTAAAAACCCCACAAAAAATATTTCGTGTGTTTTGATAATTTTTTCTGCTTTAACGAAAACGTACCGCCGTGACCTAAAAACCGAGGTAAGTACCGAACCGAAATGTTTGTGAACCGTTACACCCCTAATAGTGATAATAATAATCATAAACAAATAACTAAATACAAGTAACTAACAGGACATACATCAAATAACCATTGGTAAAGTGGACTAGTATTAATGTAACAAATTGCGTGTTTGCAGCTTTGTTTAAATTGTCAGTAAGAGTGGGAAATGTTTTACTACATTAACTGTTGAGTGTTTGCATCATATTAGAATTGTAGAACTTGATTTTCTACAAACATTTTGACAAATGTTCTTGCATTGTGGTTAATAGAAACAAATGATTTTATTCCAGGCTTTCTGTAATCACTTTATTTCGGACCCTCTGTGTGTTCATACAGAATCTGGATTTTCATGTGATTATCTAATGCCAGGAAACGTGTCACTTACAGATATTAATTGTAACACTTCAGACGGACAGATCTCAGAAAGCACTAGAAATTCCACTTCTGTTTGTGTTTTTTTTTTTTTTTTCCTTACTGTATATCTATATCGAGGAAGTTGAATTATAGACTCAGGATCAGCTAAAAAAATGTCTGCTCGATTTGAAACATTTTCGTAATACTCTCCTGAGGAAGTCGTGATCTTCGTGAACAATGATCTTTCCATAACCTTAATTAACAGTTTAATAATGTCACCAAGATAATGAGGGCCTGGCCAACAGCCTATCATGTCTTTAAATGTTTGTATAAAGGGTAAAACATTATTCAACTCATGCAGATGCGCCTTTGTCTAATTTAAGGTGATACAGTAGGTAGCATCTATTCACGCACACTTTCATTATTTCCATAAGCTTTGTATGAAGTCACGCTTATGCAGTCATGAAAAAATAGGGTGCTATTTTTGCTGGAATATGTGTTACCTAAATATCTAGAGCAAAGTTGTGAGTAAAAAGTTATCATTCCCAGTAGTTACAAAAGATAGGAGAAAGCATGGTAGACAGTTCATACTGGATTTTTAGCAGTATGTTACCATAGTTGTAATGATATAATCCATCTGTGCCTTTTTGTTCTGTAAATGGTAACAACCTGGCTCATGAATATCTGTAGCTCCTCTCAGGCTTCAGCTCTGTAGGGCGGTGTCAGAACATCCTGAACCTGGCTGTCAGCCCTGCGGTCATGATGTAGCACAGTTTGAGGCAAACAGAGAGCACTACCGCATGCAGAGCAAAGTAAGAACCATTAAGGGATCCACCATGTTAACATCACCTGCAGCCCTGCCCCACATCATCATTCTGTGTGTCAAACCATTTACACACCTGCTGGGAGCTGGCAGGACGCACGGCTGCAGATACAGACCTACAGAAACCTGAGCATGTAAAGCACACAAGCAAACACACAAAGGCACATGTGCAAAAGGATGAACAGACAACACGACAATGGCATCGGACGTAAAGAAGCCAGGTGCATGTCCTTATGATGTTAAACAATAGAGAGCACACAAAGGCAATGAATACTTGATTTTCAATAGGCAGAAAAATCGAATCAAACAACAGGAGTATGTATGCAGCTGATCTACATATAGCACATTGTTTGTTCCCGCAGAAGCAGAAATGATAGGCTTCGTTTTGGAGTCTTGAGGCTAGAGTGTGATTTTATGCTATATGCTTTGTGCTTGTCTGGGTTGTTATGCTGCATAAAAGGCTGGTGGCTGGTGGCTCAGCTGTGGCCTGCATACCTTCAGGACAATAAACAACAAAGATACTTTATGCCCTCTTGCCATTTTTGGCATCCTTGTAACCAGTAAAGTAAATACACTAGTGTTTTGTGCTGCAGCTATTCAGGCCTTCTACTATTTATAAATATGGTCAAAAAGTCCTTTCAACTTATTGACTAATATGTCGTTGTCATGCCTTCCAAAACAACATATACGTCAATATCTTCTGATCTTACTTGCAAATCAGCAGAATAAGATCGTTTTCACCTTTACATCACCACTACTAAAACAACAATGGTTAATACTAGAGTTTAGTGATATGGCACTGCTATGGATATGGTTCAAGCTAAAAAATCTTGTTGGTTAATGTTGGGATCAGTATACACATATTTATTGTGTATACATGTTTTGTCCAGAGTGAAATGTCTCAACAACTACTGAACAACATGTCGTCTACTGTTCCAAAAGCTTGATGCTCAACACTTGTATGTTGACTCTACATTTAAAATCTTAGTCTGTCCTGCTCCGTTAGCATTTATTTTCTAGATGTGCATACTTTCTAAATACTTAGATCACCGAGTGGCTGTGATTCCCAGACCCATCTGATAGCACTAATACCTCCCATCTTTAATTTCCACATGTTTACAGTTGTGTGCACAGGGGCACTTTGGAGCGTTATTAGGCTGAAAGCATGTAGTGAGATGTAGTCCTGGCAGAAGGTCAGACAACCATCTTGGTCATGGTTGATGTTGACTGGGGTATTTAACGGGAATGTGTCCTGTATCTCACATTGTTTGGACATCAATCCACCCCAAGCTCCTCTAAAAGGTTGCTTTTTAAAGTCACTCATCATTTTCCTTACGTTTTGAAAGACAAGAGTCATATGTTCGATTAAAGCTTGTTGTCAGATAAAAGTTAAGGTTGTTTTTAAAACACTAATAAACAACAATTGCTTTATCTTGTGCGGAGAGACAGTATATACATACTGTAACTATGGCCCATCTAAGGTACTTGACCTTCACTTCGTTGCTTACCATTGCTGGTTTTACTCCGTGCGTCAGTTGGCGGCTTCAAAGACGTTTGAAATCTGTGTCAGTTTGTCAAACACACAGAGTGATGCACTACGCATTTCTTCATTTTAAATGTCAATACTTTTCATCCCTCGTTGCAATGTCTCTATTCAAAGGTCATGTTGTTTATCAGGAACAAAAAGCACCTGCAGGACATTAATGAGGGAGGGTTTTCTGTGTATATGGATTACTTCATATTGGTTGAGTGAACAGTGATGCAAGCTACGAATCTTTTTTCATAGGGCTGAGTGAGGTCCTTGCGTCATTCTAGAAGAAGCTGTGGCCTATTTTTTAAATAAATAAAGACCTGAAACCTCTGGGTCTGAAATATTCATCATAAAAATCACTAAGTTGCTAAACTGCGATGCACGCTGCTCTGCATCAGGGGAGATAAGCCTGCTTTAACACATTTCTTTCATACTTCGCTGCTGATCGTGTAGACGTGTTTGAATTTGGCCTTTCATTAAACAAATACAGTATTCAGATGGCAGTGAATGGATTGGGAGATTTGTTTGTGTTGATGGACAGCCGGAGAGGAGACTTTTTTCTCCATGTTTGTTTTTCCATCTCTTCCTGTCCACACTGTCATCGCCTTTCATAGACACTATTTTAGTCCCTGGATTTACATCTATATCTCAATAAAAGGAAACTAATACAGTATATAAAACCGGAGCCCCATGTTGATGTGATCTTGTGTCAGTGTGTTTAGTATCTAGTGCATACAGAGTTAAAGCTTCAGCTCCAGGGAGGGATTACCACAAGCTCAAACCCACACTCAGATCACAGGAAGACTGAGGCAGGGGTAAGATCAAGCAAACAAAAATAAAGTATAAGTACATGGAACAAGGTCATTGTATTTAATGAAATGTAAGACGAGAAGCAAGTATCAATATTGATGAACTAAAAATATAAAATGTTTAAACTAAAAATCTACTGTTTAGGACTGCGTCACATGGATACAAAATAAATATTTGATCAAATCTGCATTTTAGTCTATTAATAACATCCAGGACAGGCTGTGAAAAGCATTAGGATCACTCAAAATCATGTATTTTATCAAACATATTTAAACTAGATACATACATGATTTTTACAAATAACAATTAAGACATAATTTGCAAATAACTATTATTATTATTATTATTATTATTATGTATACAGTATCAGTGTTATTGAACCGATTTGGGCTTTTTTTAAGGAAATAAAATGGATAAGCAAATGGCCTTTTGACCTCTTCTTTTATTGCTATTTTGTTTCAAAGCTTGTAGGACACGGAATTTAGCGACTACAATATACACATGTGTTTATGAACAATTGTGACGACTGCAGGATTAATGATGAAAGTCATATGAACAGGAACAGCAAGGAGCCTCGCTCACATCATCCTACAGATTTTCCAAAGAGGGGAATCCTTCTATCGTGCATCGGTCTTCTTTTCATGACTATGTGACAAAGTCATCTAAGATGGATCTGAGTTTCCCAAAGCAGCGCATGCAGCCAAAAGTTTGTACCAGAGATAAATGATAACCTTGGCATAAGAAGAATGTAACTGTGAAAAAACAGATCAATCGGATCAACGAGAGCAAAAAGAGAAATCCTTTCTGATATCCTCTTACCCAAGATCATCCTGAACACGTCCACTGTCAACTTCTTGGTCCCACGTTCTCTCCTTGCTCAGTTCCTCTCTCCCTCGATCAGCAGTGACTCCAACCTATCTGGCTCTCAGAACTCAAAGTGAGACAAAAAAAGACGTCTCAACACCACAACCATCACTTTGCATCCTGCGCCGTGTCTCTTCCGCTGCCTTCGTCCACATGAGAAGCTTCTCCTTCTTCAGATCTTGACACGCTCAGCCAGCTGTTGCCAGAGCACAGCAGAACCCCCGACTGCAACACCACACGCACCCAGTCTACTGCAAGGCAGCCTGTAATGTATTCACTGTTATATATATTCACTCAGTGGAGAAACACCACAGCGTACAGCTGAGATGGAGCCCTGCCTCACTGGAGGAACCTCTGCACCACAGTGTGCATATCTCTCTTCCTCTCTCTCTCTCTCTCTCTCACTGTCTCTCTCATATTTTGTGGTTGGGTACAACCTAAAGGCACCTTGCATTCCTGAGCAACGATTCGCCGGAGGCTCGGCCAATGAGAAGAGGAGGTGCTGAGCATTTTCTTGATGTGTTTGAATGAGGAGGCAGAGTGATAATGCTGCTGTCGATTTTGCTTTCCCTCTCCCTCTGGCACCCCTTTTCTGATGTTTACTATTGACTTTCTCTCATGTGTCTCACTCTATGCCTCACATTGACGGCATCTGAAACACGTGTGCCGTCAAAACATCCCCCCCACATATGGAGGATTTATGTAGAACCTACCTGTATGTAGTGTCAGGTGTTAAATTGTGAAAATACTGACACACAGTTCACACCACAGTGGCTTTTCCAGACAACTGTTTGAACAGAGAAAAAATAAAAGCAGACACAGAGGTTCAACAGAGACTGACAGCTCCAGAGACTCTATGAAGCAGTGGAGGGAGGGGGGAGGGGGGGGGGGGGGATTGAGGTTAACGCAGGCTGACTGGGGATGAAAGCGGTGATGAAATGTGGAAGATATGATGGAGCAGGAGGATGAAGGGGCGTGCAGACAGCTGTTTGACAGGCAGAGTGCTGAATGAGCACAAAAAGAAGCTTACTCAAATTATTCAAAGCTTATTTTCCAAACTTCATCAAACTATTTCCCACAAGATCCGGCAGCATGCCCTCCAGCTTTAAGCAACATGAAGCGACCTATTTCTACATCATTAATAACAAATAAATACTTACAGTGAATCCGATAATACTCTGTGACAGACTGCGTGTGTGTGTGTGTGTGTGTGTGTGTGTGTGTGTGTGTGTGTGTGTTTGTGTGTGTGGTGTGTGTGTGTGTGTGTGTGTGTGTGTGTGTGTGTGTGTGTGTGTGTGTGTGTGTGTGTGTGTGTGTGTGTGTGTGTGTGTGTGTGTGTGTGTGTGTGTGTGTGTGTGTGTGTGTGTGTGTGTGTGTGTGTTTGTGAGATAAGGTTTCCTCATTAGTTGAGTCGGGCTGAATAATGCAGGTAGGGGTATTGTTGTTTCCAATGGGCCAGGTGCTAATGTGGCTGTCAGAGGGTAAAGGGCCAGACACAGCATGACTTTAATGGATGTCACCATGGGAAACTGAAACCGGACCAGTGGACTCAGGTAACACACCATCCTGTGTGTGTGTGTGTGTGTGTGTGTGTGTGTGTGTGTGTGTGTGTGTGTGTGTGTGTGTGTGTGTGTGTGTGTGTGTGTGTGTGTGTGTGTGTGTGTGTGTGTGTGTGTGTGTGTGTGTGTGTGTGTGTGTGTGTGTGTGTGTGTGTGTGTGTCCTGTGGCTTTAAGTTGTTCACTTATTAAAACACTTTGCTGGTTCTCAGAGAACAGCTTTAGGGTTACAGGATGTTGGTGCCAAGTTGATAGAATACAGTTACATGTATTAAAGAATGAGCTGAAATAAGCTTTTACTATTCAAATATATGCACCTCTTCATGCCTTATTGCATGTAGGAGCAGGAGTAATGTCAACGTTATATTAAAAAGCTTTGACAAAAGAGGTTGCAATTGTTTTTTTTAGTGTGGAAAATGTTCTGGAGTAGTGTCAGTTTAAAGAGGAGTGAAGTCTTTCTACAGTATATGCCTAAAATATTTTCTACATGATTGTTTCTGTATTCTCTAAATTGATTTACATGTTACTGACAATCTATCCGTCTAGTTAAGTGGGCTATTGATTTTGACAAAACTCATCTTTCTTTTTCTTAAAAAAGTCCTAATGTCGGGTCCTAATGTCTTGCTAGGGGATGAGATTTTTCCCAGTGGAGTGGCCGTTTGCCAAGTACTGCTTTATTGGATACATCTTGTCTTTTTATTAGACAGTTTACAAAAGATCAACTGATTTGAACATATACATCGCTTAAGGGTTTCAGGCAGATGCATTGTAATATTTCAAAGTCAAGCATAATTTGGTTTTAATATTCAATTTAATTGTGATTCATCAAATATCATTTGCAGAGAGATTATGTGTTTTCTTTTATATAAGAAAACACATTTTCTGAGTCGTTTCTGTGTCTAATGCAGTGGTTCTCAAAGTGGGGGGCGCGCCCCCCCTGGTGGGCGCAGAGGCATGCCAGGGGGGGCGCGAGAGACCAGGAGGAAAAATGGTTATAAAAAAAATAAAAAAAAGATTTAAAAAAAAAAATAAAAAAAATCATAATTTGAAAAATTATTGATTCGAAAATAATATGATGCAGTACAGTACTATTACGTCTGGGTCTCTGTTTCATTAAAGCTCGGCTCTGTGTGTGTGTGTGGAACGAGCCATTTTGTGTGCGCGTGAGAGAGAGAGAGAGAGAGCGCACCGGTACTGGAGATCGTTGTTGTTAGCTTCTGGTGCTAGCGAGCTACGCTAACGGATATAAGGAGTTTTTTCAACAACAAAGTGGAGGAGAGTCCTCTCCTGTCAGACTGAGAGCTAAAGGACTCTCTCAGTGTTATCTCAGTGGGTCTCAAATGTTTTGGTCACCATTAATGTAAATAATTATTTCCGAGGCACACGGTTATATGATCATTATAGTTATAAAAAAATAAGAGAATAAATGAAAAACAGGTATGAAATACTATATGACAGTAAAACAAGAATAAAGTTTAAAAGGGTGATTTGTAAAATATCCATCAAGAAAAAGTAAATCTGTTTACATTTCTGTTTCATATGGGTGTTGAGAGATGTATCCATAGATCTCTTCATTTCGCTCTCAAAGTGCACCAGATTAATGCTTTTAACTTCAATATTTAAAAATAAATCTTCCCGGGCAAGCTTGCCCCCGGACCCCCCTATGTGACGTCCACACATCACCTATAAAAATAGCACTTTATCCCTGCTTACACCTATATGCCGTGAGCTGAATATCGAGCCTTCATTGTAACAGTCGCGGGTACGTTGTGTATTTGCGTGGGGATTGTTGCAGTAGAAAATTCCACTGTAGCGACCGGTACATTAATGGGAAACCCTAAATGTTTGAGCACCCTCTATGAAACGTCAAGCTACCCCACAGCACCCCCAAAATAAATCTCTGGCGACGCCACTGAGCCTGATTATTCGTTTTGGGGGGGCCCGACTTTTTTTTTTCTCCAAAGGGGGGGCCTGACAGAAAAAGTTTGAGAACCACTGGTCTAATGTAATGTAACCGATACTGGCAAAATAGCAAAGCATAGTAAATACAGCGCATATACATTCGAGTTGTACTGTTTCACACAAAACTCTACTTTTCTTTTGCATAAAAAAGTCTAGATATATTGAATCCAGTTTGTATCGGTTGTGCAGTGCAGTCAGTGTACCTGCTCTCCGTGTTATTGAGAGCATGTGACCTCAGCCATCCTTTCATTCTCTCGCCCCTGGAGGCCATAAATGTGTCGACAGGCTTGTTGAACTCTAATTTTAGCCGTAATCGTTAGCGGTGAGTTCTGATGAGGCCTGCCAACATTTAATGAAGTCTTAATTTCTAGTGTAACTCTGATGAAACAGCCTAAAGCATTGTGTTAAAACAGCCACTTACAGGTTCAAGTGGCCAAACAGATTAAGATAAAGAGATAAAACCAACCTGAAAATCTTTGTCATTTACTATCCTGCATGTCCAAGTATAATTTAGTAATGGTATACAAAAAAAGTATTTGTGGATTTATTGACAAACCCTAGTGACTGATAACAATATTATAATTCAAAGATGTGTCGTTTTGTTACTGGTTTTACTGGTTATGCTGTTTGAGCTGTGTGGTCAATCAGCTCAGGTCCAGACACAAAGTGAAAAAGTAGCCAGCTGTTTGTGGTTGTACATCTGTCAGATGGAGAGTTTCTCCTCTCCTGGCACAGTGAAGGAGGCACAGAGCTCACTACCACTCGTCTCTATACACTGACTGTAAGATGTAGTGGTTCACCACATGTACAAAAAAAACATGCTTTGTTAGGGAGGGGGTCGACTGGTCAATGTTTAGTATGCTAAAAGTCTTTATTTTTAAGTTGAATTTTTCCAAACATTTGTTATAGGCTATATTTTGTCAACTTGTCATGAAAAATGTCTTTGACTGAATTAAAAACGGTATACTTTAACAAATCCTCCCACTCTGACAAACTGAAGTTCAATATACAAAAATCAGAAAATACAAATAAATAAATAAATAATTAAAACATGAAACTCGATTCAGAACTGCACTTAAAGGTGGGGTAGGTAATTTGGGAGAAACCAGCTCGAGTGCGCTAGAATTTGAAAATACACAGCCGGAAAAAATCTGCCACTTCTTTACAGAGCCCCTCCTCCAACACACACGAACGCGCATATGACCAATGAGGGCACGAGATAAGTGTGTGCACAGATCGTCTATGGCACAGATGGAAGGCTGACAGGCAGGTACTGTAGGCCTTCCAGTTATTTTAGCCGGGCCGGCTAAAATAATTGGTCGTGCTTTTTACAATACTACGGCTTTCACAGATTACATTTTTTTTAATGGATTTTTTGTCAAAGCACTTATGATATTCATTGCTATCGGGATGTTAAGAGCATTCCATGGACAACCCTGTCTTCTAAAAATTACGTTCCCACAGAGCTGAACTGCATTCTCAATTACGTTTAGCAAGAAACGTATTTTCTCCCACGTTACGTTCGTTATGAACGTATCTCAAATACGTTTATTTTCTACATATCTTCTCGAAACATATTTTCTCCCACGTTACGTTTCTTATGAACTTCTCTTAAATACGTTTATTTTCTACATATATTTGCCATTTACTATCTTGCTTATAATAATGATAATATTCATGTATAAGTATCATTTTAGAGCACAGATTTGAAATCAGTAGGCAAGGCTGTAATTTCGCCAGCTGTTACTCTTATGGGCGAGGCAGAAAATAATTATTTTAACATGCCAAAAAGCTGCTGTGTTGTTTATTTCACCTCAAACATAAAAACAAATCCAGAATTACGTGTTTCTGTAATTCCTCTAACAAGAAAGGACAGTAACAGAAGATCTCTGTGACGCCAGATGTGGTGTTGTTAATGCGATATGATATCCGGAAAAAAATTCAGTTTAGGATGGCCGAAGACACTACACTACCCATAATCCCCAGCTATCGTTTGGGACTACAGTCCCGTTGACAAATCCTGTGATTAATCTTCAAGCTCTGGGATTGGTTGTTGGAGTGGCAGTGTGCCAAGGTTACGCCGAGCGTCAAACTCTTTGAAATGGAACGAAACCACGGCAGACTATTCAAAACTGGACTTGAACGCCCCCCCAGAACTACACATGCTGGCTGTACTGGGAATTGTAGTTTTAAAAAGACGTTTTCGTTTTCCCAAAATTAGAAGTTGACAGTATTAAACTGTGTACAGCCCTGGAGGTTTAGGCGATACGAAACCAATTGGTGTGCACAAATTTAAAACATATAATGACTAAATGGGTGAAAATCGCTTGTATCCATAATGGGCAGCATTAATATATTACCCACATGACAGCTCATTGTTACTTTGTAATTCTACTCCAGTACAATTCAGAGGTTAAGCTGGTAGTTTTACTCCATTAAATTTATTTTAGTTACTTTGCAGATTCTGATTAATGATGTGAAATATAAACAACCCTTAAAGCAGACTTTAGTTACACCTTGAGTAAAATTCAGGGAAGGTGATTGTCAAGTGCCAACAATCAGGCGAGATATTTGATTGTTGGTGCTTGAGAAGACTAAACATTTATCTACAGATCTCTATAAAGTATATTAATTACTCTTTATTTTTCTAGTAATAGTTAATTAAAAACTGTATATAATTGCTATTTTGCACATCGCTTTCAAGATTTCAAGAATTTCTAAGGTTTATTGACATATCATATACACAACTACGGTGTAGTTATGCAATGAATGAAACACTTGGGTCACAGGTTCCTCAACAGCGCATTACAAGACATCTATCAATATGTGTGTATACCTCCACCATTAAACTGTCATATTCTGCACATTTCTTATACTATCTACATACATAAGAGTATAATTAATGTGTATAATATCAGTTAAAATAAGTGCTTCAACATAGTTAACATTGCAGGAAAGCAATATATTAGTACGTTAAGTACTTAGTCAGGTTTAATATTTATCTGTAGATAGATACCCCCAAAGCTTTTTTCTTATTTGAAAGAAGACCTTAACCTAAAGTATTCTTAAATGTGTCAATAAAGGTTCATTAGTTTGTCTGTTTTGCACATCCTCATATTAATATCTTTGTACATCCTGCACTAAACTGTTTTATTGTAGAGATCACTTATAGTATCTTCTTGATTTTTTATATTCTATATTTCTATCATTGACCTTCTACTTTCCCCCTATGAAAGTATGTACTCTTAATATTTGTTTTCATCAAATAACATTATTCAACAAAAATAACATTATTCAACAAAAATATTTCAATAACGCGCTTTAACCACTAGACGGTACACACAAGGTACACACAACATACTAATAATAACTTTGTATTATTAGTGTAGGACACTTATGTATGTATAACATCTTAAGACTAGTTTTATTCATGTTTTTACATAATTTTACAGGATATTGCTATACTATTTCTCACGTTTTACTTACTACACATTAATATATGATTTGTAAAACATCACAGACAGAAACGTATATCTGTCATTTAATGGTAAGCTATTGAAATTGTGATTCCATAGATGTGTCTCCCATCACCCAAATCCCCTGACTCTTCTCTCAATTCAGTATTTACATTCTTATATTCAAAGAAAATCAGTAATATCTTTAAAAACTACAAGTCCTTTTCTATCAGCTGTGCACCGTTATAGTGTAAATACAGCCTATCTACCAATTGGATCAAATATAAAAGTCAGCCGAATTACTATTGATATTGCAAGGAGACGTATTTTGTGAAAAGAAATGCAAGATGTTGTTTAATTGGTGATATATTTATGATCCACGTCACATATTAGTGTGTTTTGGCGGCAGTTCTTCAAGTTTGTCCAGAAGTCTTCTCATCAGGGCTCTATAAATAAAGAACTACGGCATATGTGTAATATTTAATGCAGCCGAACCGTGTATTACAATGCCGTCATATGATGAATTCCAAAGAAAAAAGCAAGAACACTAGGAATAAAGTATTATTTTATTTTTTAAAAACGTTTTCGGATATCATATCGCATTAACATCATATCCCAACATGCATTGCGGCTAAAACATCCAATCAACGAGCTTCAAGCTGAGGATCTTGGGTAATCTGTTCAGTGGGTGGTTTGTGGCATAGATATATATAAACACGTGTTTATATATATCTATGGTTTGTGGTGTGTATCGCTCTATATGTCCCTTATACACAAGTTATTGAGCCGTTTCCGCTCTACATCCTGAACTCCTCCCTTCGATGCAATGCACTTCCGTTTTGGCGGACTGGGTTTGTTTTGCTAGCTAGCTCCGTTGTGCCGACAAAGCACTGATATCGCAGAGACAAAGAGGATATAACAATTACAACATGAAGAAAAGTGGTTCGGGAACTACGTGTGCGGTAGTTGGTTGCAATCACTCGAGAAAGCACCTGAACGAGTGGTTAGATAGAGAGTTCTACGACCACAAACCAGCACCCAGCACCCAGCCATGTTGTTCATTAAATACAGATAAACACAACAAATACTGCATGCATTGTATTTTTTAATATTATATATGAATATTTTCATAGTGATGTAATTGTGTGGGCTGCTTTTATATTTTAATTTGTAATACCTGTTAGGATTAAACATGTGATCTTTCTTGTTGAAGCCATTTCTTTAGTTTCCTCTCAACAATTAATTAATTCAGTGTTATTTATGTACAGTATGAGCTTAATATGAATGATGAACTGTGTTAAAAGAAATTGTAGCACTCTAAGGAACATATGAAATGCAATAATGCAATAACAGTGCAATAATGAAATTAAATTACATCAAACTTTATTTTCACTCAAACAGTACAGGCACATATGATATATTGCACAGCATAAAGAGATCATGTAAATTGTGCATTATGTAAACAACAGACAACTGTTGGCTCCTGTGGGCATGACCTAAATAAGGCAGTTTATTTTGGTTTTATGCTGGGCCACGTCGTCATGTTATCCTCCCAGTTTTGCACTGAATTCGGGTGGGGGAGAGTAACGCCATCTCCAGTCAAAGAAGTAGAATCGTGTTCCCAAGCTAGCATCACTGTTAGCATCGAAATCGCTGTGTTTACACCAGTGCCCGTCTGACTGTTTACATCGGTTTACACCGACAGACGCTGTGCAAAAGACTTCCGGCGGAAATGAAGTGCATTTGTGTAGTGTCATGGCGCTACCCGTGTTTTGGCGCGTAAACTTGTCTATAGGCCTACGTCTGTTTCTGGTGACTTTATTTACGGCTAAAAAGCATGCTAAAAAGCCCAAGATTGTAGAATTAAACGAATAAATAAAAACAAGGATAATTGTGTGTTATTGTTGAGTAAATAACAGTGTGTTATTTAGAAAGGAATAACGAATTAGAAGGGAAAAAATATTTCAGTATTTTGAGGCTCTAAGCCCCATTTATTTTCCTCACAGACGGGAAAAAAAAGTCAGACATTATACGATTTAAAATAAAAACAAATAAATAAAAAGATCAAACACTGGCATGTAACTTACGTTAGAATAAATAGAATGGTTTTGAATAATATATGAGAATAAAATCTACGTCACTTTACAGCCCCGCCCACTTTTGGGGAAACCAACGCTTTAATTTCAACGGCGATCAAGCCTGAAGCCACAGAGCTCTTATTTTACTGTCCTTTCTTCTTAGAGGAAGTACAGAAACACGTAACTCTGGATTTGTTTGAATGTTTGAGGTGCAATAAACGACACAGCAGCTTTTTGGCAGGTTAAAACTATTATTTTCTGCCTCGCTCATGAGAGTAACAGCTGGAGAAATTACAGCCTCGCCTACTGATTTCAAATGTGTGCTCTAAAATGATATTTATAAATGACTATTATCATTATTATAAGTAAGACAATACATGGTAAAGATATGTAGAAAATAAACTTATTTAAGATACGTTCATAACGAACGTAACGTGGGAGAAAATACGTTTCTTGCTAAACGTAGTTGAAATGCAGCTTAGTTCTGTGGGAACGTAATTTTTAGAAGACAGAGTTGCCATGGAATATAACAAAAAGTGTATCTCGAGCCGGTTTCTCAAATGTACCTACCCCACCTTTAATTGACTAGATGTCCATTCACTAACTTTTGTAGAGCATTAATAGCCAACATTAGAGACAGAGGTTATAATCCCCTATGACGGACCAACCCATATCATGACCGGATTTCATTACTCATATCAATAGAGCAACTCCCTCCACTGAAGAAGTTGACAAGGTGAAGTGAACCTAATATTATCTTGCTTTTGTCAAACACACTAACATAATTTCAAATGAGTTATGTTTACATGGAATAATGACTAATGACTTAATCCTCCTGACATCTGATCAACTCCTTTCACTCTATATAATTTGCTCTTTTTTAATTCCAGGCACATTTCAACGTGTTTATGACGGGGTGAAGGGTCAGTGTGCTCAAGTCAATGAACCTCAATCTAATCAACATGCAAAAAAACACACAACTGTGTCTGTTATCTGCAGTGAGAGTTTAGGCTGACACTGAATTAGTGTGAATCTTGCAATTGAGTCCCCCTACACCGGAATCAGTACACCCTTGATTATTAGTTAATTTGCAAAGCTATAACCAACTACAAGTCTTCCTCGGGCAAAATGTGTTCCTTGTATTGCATTGATTTTTTTGGTATCCTTTACCCATATCCTACTGACACTGACAATCCTCATTTGAACCAGAAAACTTCTGCACACATTGCTCATTATTTCTCCTGAGTCTGCCTAATTCTTCCGTCATGTTGTTAAGTAGCTTTCATTAGGGATGTAACAAAGTACAGAGACAGTGCCCTCTATATAAGCCTCTGTCTTTTCTCTCTTCCCCTCCCTTCATCCATGCACCACACCGATGATGTATGTGAAAGGTCGGGGGTCAGACCAGGTCTGAGTGCAACTCTTGTCTGACGATGACTGCTGACATTTGTTAAAGACCGCCATAACACTCATCAAAGAGAGAAAGCTTCAAAGCCTCATGGAGGTCTGTCACTGGCGCTTTATTTCTGCTCACAATATTGCAATAATGAGGGGATCCTGGCTTATCCAGCTCTCGTTCATTTTAAGGTGATCAAAGGAGGAATGCTCAGAGTTGTGGGTGGGTGAGCATCGCTCAGAGGTCCATGATGTTCTTACCTGAGCCCCACATTGGTTGCCTCTGTTCCTCACCAGGGTCGAAGGGATCCAGTTCTTGAGTCCAAAGGTCAGTGTGTCAGCAAGTTCCTCTTTGAGTGCGATAAATTAAAGTTTGCTCACGTTACTGTGAGGAGATAAATAAAATAGCAATGAGCGACATTAGCGCAGACCTTGCACCGGTCAGCTGGAGAGCGCAGAAACGCTCGGCACAAGAAGCAGCATGCCCACAGTGAAGCTGCATCAAACAGAAAGCTGCATGATGTTCAGTTTCTTCCTCTTCCTCTTAATCCTCCTCTGTGTTTCTCTATATTCTCTGTTTGTTGTTTTTATTTGATCCTTCCTGCCATCAACTCTTTCCTAGGAGCTAAGGAATCAAGTGCATGAGATTCCAGAGGCTAATTCTGCCTCTTAGAACGGGGGAACCTAATATGTGAGGACAACTGTGGAAGGAGGGAGATACAGGCAGAGAGAGAGAGAATGTGAGGAAAAGGAGGGGCAGGACCGAGAGGAGGGGGAACCAGCGACGGATGGCAGATCAGACGAAACAAGTGTGTGTTGTCGAGGAGGAGCAGGGTGGCAAGGCGTTGAAACTTGAGAGACATGAAGCAGAGCAGGAACATGTTGACATGGTGAAGCATAGAAGAATATGATTGGCGGATGAGTCAGATGGCTTACAGGCAAATAGGTTGTTTGTTTTAGGAAATGGGTTCCCCCAGAATTGGCTCTGCCTAACAGGTTCTTTCCTCAGATAAGGTTATTGGCTTGAATAAATGGTTTCTTAAAAAAGTAAGCCATTAAATTAATTAGAAATAAGGCCTCACATGGTCTTAAACTGTCTTAAATACGTTTTTAAAACATGGGAAGAAGGTTTGATGACACACTTCTTTCCTGCCATTACAGCAAGTCAAATATCAAAATAATTGGTAGCATCACTTTTTTGCAATACATGCGTTTGGGATAGCGGACAAATAACAGTTTAAATTCCTCTTAAACGTATTTCTCTGAGGCTTTTTAAAAAGTCTTAAATAATCTTAAATCTAACTTGCCTTTAGCTTGCGGAACCGTGAATAAATTATACAAAAAATGTGCCCTACAATTTTTCAAACCATGGCTGAGGGGGAAAAGACTCATGAACTTTTGTGCTTTCATGCACAATTTTGAGCTAATATGGAGATGAAAGCATTGCAAAAAGCTGTAATCACATGGACAAATCTTTAAAGCAGTGTGCTCATATTTTGTCTGATTCTTGCCTTTCTTTTAATTTTTTAATCACCTATAAAATTCCCAACTGTTTTTACAGCCTCCTGTTAATGTTGCTTTTTCACTCTCACATCGCACAGTTAAAACATAATTTATCAGTAGGTGGCTCTTTTGTTTATTTGCACATGCATGTAGAACAGAATCAGGAGAAAAATCCTTTTTTAAGACATCTGCTCTTTTAAATAGCAAGAGTTAGACTTCGTAACAAATAATAGCAAGATGTATACAAAAACGGATGAAAACAAAGTAAAAAACATTTTTAAAGGGCCCATGTCATGCTTTTCCGGTTATTACCCGTCCCCTTGTGTGTTATGAAGGTTTTTATGCATGTAAACGGTGTGCAGAGTCAAAACCCTCAAAGTACACTCTGTAGTGAGTAAAACTCTAACAAAGAAAATACCTCACCAAAACCCCTCGTTGGTGAAACGTCATCATCCATTTGATTCTTCCGGGTACGAGATTACGTAAGCAGTTACACATTGAGTTGAGGTGCATGTTTTATTAATGTTGCTAATTAAAGTCCTTAAAATGCTGATCCACTGCCATGCAAGTCCAAAACTCTCTCAGCCTCTCAGTCATCCATTACGCAGTTAGTCATCCACTGAAACACCCAACGTGAAGTGCTGAAAAAGCTGGGATGATTAAACTGTGGATGGCTGTGAGATGAACAGTGTCTGACAAAATGTACAAACATGATACTGTTGTGCTCCTGTGTGTGCTAGCATGTCGATTCCTCTCTGCTGCCAGTAAGTGTATATTCAGATTGGATATCGTAAATGTGCTTGCAACTGTGGTTTTAGGAAAGTATACGAGTATAAGGTGGAGGAGCATGAGGAGAGGCCGGAGGTGAGACTGACGCATGGCGCAATGTCGACTAAATGTCAGCCCAATTCTGATATGCTAGAAGGCGGGTGAAGAATCGATCTACATTTTACAACTCACCTTGCAGGACATGCCGGATAAATGTGGGGTTAATTACAGGCTATCAAATGTAAATGAACAGTTTATTGGCATTTACTATATGAAGTGCTTTTGTGTAAATGAGAGTGAGGCTGTTTAGTTTTTCTAAAAAAAGTGTTTTGATGTTGGCATTAAAAGCAGTTCAGTGCCGTCCTGTCAGACTTGGCAGGGTCCCACTGTGACACTTCAGAGAAAGAGATGCCCATGTAAACTTAGAGCCTGTTAATTTGAGGCAGACACCTTCCCTTTATTTCATTTGCATAATACACACACACACACACACACACACACACACACACACACACAAACACACACACACACACACACACACACACACACACACACACACACACACACACACACACACACACACACACACACACACACACACACACACACACACACACACAAACTCACACACACAAACACCCTCTGGCAATATCCCACGTAGGGGTTAGGTTAAGGGACAGTGGGGAAGGACAGCAAACTGAAGCAGTAAGCACATTTCATCAGGGGGATACAGTTACACACACACACACACACACACACACACACACACACACACACACACACACACACACACACACACACACACACACACACCCCTCCCCCTCAGGCTTGCTGTTCTCTATCCAAGCCATTCTCTCTCTCTTTATCTGCTATAAAATGTTAAAAGAACGCCCAGCATTACTTCCGGCAGAGAAATGCAGGACGTGTCTCTGTTTCTGATCTATAAATGACTCATCGATGTTTACGTACGTTCCCATTCCACTTGACATGTGGATCTATTTGGACTGAGGCACCTCATCCAAGCAGCTAATTAAAAGACTGTTGGCCGAAACGATGCTGTTACATTTTAACGGCCCTCTGCTCACCTAACTTTTAACCCAGGTTGACATTTGTGTCACATAATTAATAGTAACAGGACACCTGAGACTAAGTTGAGATAGGGGATTTCTGTCCGCACAAGGTCAAGGAAGGTTGAATTGTTGGACACTTGCTTCAGAAGATCATTAACTTCTCATAATGGACCCTTTACTGTCTTCTCCAAAATGATTGAACTCCAAAATCAATAGTATGTACTGTATGTAAGGATGAGAGATACAATTGGAAACAGACCATATTAAAGGTTGTCAATGTAAGATCATTGTACACATTTGAAAAAGAGATAGATGTTAGATAATAAAACGAATTTGTGTTGTTCATAAGTATTCAAATCTTGTTCTTAAGTAAAAATAAAAACATGTTCAATTTTGCATAGACTCACCTACATCAGAATCATTTTTCTCATTGTATAAACAATAACATTTAAACCAATGAAAGAGTTTTACTTCAAATAGTAGTTGTGTTGTTCCTTCCATGTTTTTGGCCTCTTTTCAGCCTACCGAGCCAGCAGTCCTGGAGAACACTGTCTGTTTTGTTCTTGTTTTTTTTCCTCCGCAAAGATAAAAGCACCAACCACATCCCTCTTCCCTGTTTTAGACCTTGCTCTTCAGCGCCGCCTTTGAAGATTTAATCAGTCAGATTTCCTTGATTAATCCTTTTTCATGTCCTTTCACGGTAAATAATTACAGATACGATCACTAGCTGGATAGAGAGGACAGCATGCAGATTTCTGATAGAGCCGAGTCCCCAGGTACCTTCATTAGCCTGATTAGCCTGATCCAAACACACTCCATCAACCAGTTTACATGTAAATAGGTTCATTTCATTCCCACTCCTCGCTCACTCTGCTAGCAACAC
Organism: Notothenia rossii; assembly: GCF_949606895.1. Classification (NCBI taxonomy): domain Eukaryota; kingdom Metazoa; phylum Chordata; class Actinopteri; order Perciformes; family Nototheniidae; genus Notothenia; species Notothenia rossii. Next base: position 71,880,672 of record NC_136903.1, on the reverse strand, counting down.
TGTATTTAACATTGGGAATCTTACCAACATGTGTCTGTTTTATTTAGTCTTTACCTTGTGCAACAATACTGTCAAATGTTTAATTTGCACATTAAAAAGGCTGATATTTAATCCAGCTGATTGTGTTTGACAGATGACTGAAATGCAACCTCTTATGAAGCTCAAGAACAGGGACTCTCTTTCTCGACTACAGTATTTCTAGAAGGAAGACCCCACAGTTACAGCAGGTTGTCTAATGGTGACATCTAGTGGCCAAAATACCCATCATCATCATCATCATCATCATCATCATCATCATCATCATCATCATCATCATCATCATCATCATCATCATCTTCATCATCATCTTCATCATCACCATCATCTAGTTTTAGGATTTTATTTCAGTCACAAGCTTTCACCACTTGGTGGCAATGCAACTCTGCCTTTGACATTCATTCAGTCAGCACTAACACATTAATCTCATGACAGAAACATTATTTCTCATTGGTATAAACATAACAGGCTGATGCTTTTTCCTGAACTATGAGTTAAGATACTTTTATCTGTGCCTGGGCGAGTCTTTAGCATCATTGGTTCTTTGTTGTGACTGTAGCTGTGAGCCGTTGTGAAACAGAGGAGAAGATGATCTGCTGCCCCGACTGCCCCTCTCCCCTCAGGATTAGTGAGTTAATGCAACCATTCAGACACTGAGCTCCGATCAGCTGCTTAATACTGTTTTATCCCAAATAACACAACCATGCACGCAGCATGCTGCTTCACAGACGCGCACATAAACATATACCTACTTAATCCAACAGATTAAATATACATTTTATATGTTTTTGAAATGTCGATCGCTCACTCGAAGCTACAATATGAACAAAAACTCTGTGAACGCTTTGTTTTCATGATTTCTAATTTCAAAGAATTGTCTAAATATTTCCCAGATCTTAAATCCAAAGAGTTGTTAAAAATATAAGTCTCTTTGAAAGAGGTGCTCCATTTCACCCATAGTAAATATTAATGTTTTATTTTAAACTATATTATCCATAAATAAAAAAATGGTATTTGTACATTTGTGTATGCTCAGTTGACCTGCAACAACTAAAAGCCACGAATGCAAGGGTTAGGGTTGAAAACGGTCTCTTTTTTATGATTTTTACCAATTTACCAGAAGAAAACATAGTATTTTACATACATGTATAAATGGGATTTTACATTAGTTAGCACAAGATATTGCTTCTGCCATCATGGTCTTATTTAGATCATTTGTCGTCACAGTCAGAGGGGTCAGGGGTCAAAAGGGACAAATTCAGCCCTTTGTTTATCTTGGGTGAAAAAGTGGCCTTTCAAATGGCAAATCCTTTCCCCCCTAAAACCCTGGTCTATCCGCGGTCTATCATCTATCATGAGGGTAAATCAGGAATATTCAACATATCGTGTGAGACGTCCTGTGCCTTCAAAGAGCAGAGAGATGCCCTGCTTTTTGTTATTCATCCGGCCCCTTCAAAGTCACTCCCTGGTCCCCCTGGTTAGTAGTGCAAATGCACTATGAACACACACACACACTCACACACACACACACACACACACACACACACACACACACACACACACACACACACACACACACACACACACACACACACACACACACACAGGCTTATCCTAATCCTTGTGAAATCAAAGTCATATATTTTTCCCACCGCGGGTCAGGCGTGGGATGTTCATCAGCATGTTTATCAGGATTATGAGTATTTCATCCATAATATAACCTCTCACATCATACTTACCAAACACTCCAAATGTTCCAAATGAAAAGCTGTAATGTAAAGCAGGAATAGATGATGAGTTGACCAGCAGAAAGAGGACTCTACTGGCGACCATGACTCTTTCAGACCATTCCCACCAGTGAGCCATGACCCAGTGTGACCTTGTGACCCCCGCTCACTGACCTCTCAGTGGGTGGCCCTCACACTGACCAGCGTGGACCATGAATCAACACAAGTGGCTGCTCTTAGATCAGATCTTTGTTATTTTTTTGCCATTGTCTTCTCCACTTTGACAGTACATTTCCAGCCCGATATATATCTACTTAGTCAGCTATTTGTTATAACGTTGCCCTTTTCCAACTGTTGTCACTTAAACACGCATTACTTATTTTTCTGCGCCAAGGGTTTCTCAATCAAACAATAGCAGCAGACGGAGTTTGATGTAATCCATTTCACTCAGATTTGTTGAGGAGGATTCAAACAGCAACCAAGTTATCTGCCGATGTCTCCACGCCAAAACAAACTGATACCAGTTTTAGCAGTTTAAAAATGTAGTTTCCTCCGACGGTGGTCAACTGCTCCTAGCGTATGCTCAGATTATCTTTCTGTCCTAAAATCTAAATATCCAATGAATAAAATCCTTCCAGCAGTTATGACAGCTTTTGGTAGACAACCACAACGATTCTTTAATGAAACGTACCGTTACAGTACCTTGTTTTAAATCACAGATTGCTCTTGGTTTGCAAATTGTTGAAACATGTATGCAAATGTAAATGTTTATGACTAAAAAACATAAATAAAATAGGTCTGGTTGTTTTTAGACTTTTAAATGTGGAAAGTATATATATCATGACCTAAATGTTTCTCCATTACTTTGTAATCCTCAGATTCACTCGTGCGTCTTCGTAGAAAAAATGGAAAGTCTTATATTTCCAACCCTATACATCCTGATTTAGATTGCATTAGGAATGTGTGTGTTCCTGAATGTATGTGTACAGTATATATGAAAGGTCACCAGTGTAAATGTAGAGACATGTGTTTATTACATATGTGAAGGTTAAGTTGTGGTCTGAGTGAACGTCATGACGGGATTATGTCGTCCCAGTGTGAGTACAGAAGAAATCTGTGTGGCTGGGCAGCCATGTTAATCATAAATCTTTATCTTACAATCCTGCCTCGCACATCCGCCCTTTCATTAAAAGACGGCCAAAGGATTAGTGAAGCTAAACCATTGAGATCTGGGGAGAAAAATGAAAAACAACGTAGCGAGTAACAAGGATCCTCGCCCTGTTGATGGTGCTGTTGAATTGATGGGTTCATATGAGAAAAAGAGGAAGAATAATTGCAGTGATATATAATGTTAATATACTTTATGTCTACCTACACTCACCTAAACAAGCAACCAGAGTAATGACTCATAGCATGCTAAAGTCCATGAAGTACATTAATCTATCATAATCCATGCTTAATCTTAATACCGTTTACCGATGGTAAAACAGTTGTGACTTGTGTTCTTGCATTGCAAAGACTCTATGCTGCATTATAATGGGTTGTCATGTAAGACAGCAACATGTAGGGAATCCCAAGTAACCTGTCTCAGCATTTTTTATGGGATTTTAAATGAATCAGAAATCTACATTTGTTTATGGTTTGTTAGAATATTCACTTTTAATATCTGAAATAAAAATATACAAAATGTCTATCTTCTTTTTTTAAATTGTTATATATATCAATATGTCTTATACCCTTAAGTACCATTCCGAAAGCAGACACATTTGACTTGCGTCTGCATTCAGGTATCTTCCATAATGATCACACACAGTATAAAGCAGCATAGATTATTTTAAATGGTACATTTTGGGACTATGTTGGATACAAGTTATTTCACTTGAACATGTTAACCTACATTTATTGTATGATAAACCAAAAAAAAGGTCTGTCTGTCTGTCTGTCTGTCTGTCTGTCTGTCTGTCTGTCTGTCTGTCTGTCTGTCTTTCTGTCTGTCTGTCTATCTGTCTGTCTGTCTTTCTGTCTGTCTGTCTATCTGTCTGGCTGTCTGTCTGTCTGTCTGTCTGTCTGTCTGTCTGTCTGTCTGTCTATCTGTCTGTCTGTCTGGCTGTCTGTCGGTCTGTCTGTCTGTCTGTCTGTCTGTCTGTCTGTATGTCTGTCTGTCTGTCTGTCGGTCTGTCGGTCTGTCTGTCTGTCTCTCTGTCTGTCTGTCTGTCTGTCTGTCTGTATGTCTCTGTCTGTCTGTCTGTCTGTCTCTGTCTGTCTGTCTGTCTCACTGTCTGTCTGTCTCACTGTTTGTCTGTCTCACTCTCTGTCTGTCTGTCTGTCTATCTGTCTGTCGGTCGGTCGGTCGGTCTGTCTGTCTTTCTGTCTGTCTGTCTGTCTGTCTGTCTGCCTGTCTTTCTCACTGTCTGTCTGTCTGTCTGTCTGTCTCACTGTCTGTCTGTCTGTCTGTCTGTCTGTCTGTCTGTCTGTCTGTCTGTCTGTCTGTCTGTCTGTCTGTATCACTGTCTGTCTGTATGTCTGTCTGTCTCACTGTCTGTCTGTCTGTCTGTCTGTCTCACTGTCTGTCTGTCTGTCTGTCTGTCTCACTGTCTGTATGTCTGTCTGTCTCACTGTCTGTCTGTCTGTCTGTCTGTCTCACTGTCTGTCTGTCTCACAGTCTGTCTGTCGGTCTGTCGGTCTGTCTGTCTGTCTGTCTGTCTGTCTGTCTGTCTGTCTGTCTGTCTGTTTACAAAAAGCAAACACAAAATCCACAGACTGATTGATTTCTTAATATTTTAATAACATAGAATTTTCAAAAAGACAACAGAAATGAAAAACACTAACAAAATGGACATGTCCAAAGCAAATGTGTTTTTCATATTTATTCATGAATAACCTGAGAATGACATTTCTGCTTCTGCACCTTGATCCTTGAATCTTGATGTGTAATCAATACATCTTTCTTCTCCAGACAACAGCTTCCGAAGATCAGCTACACCGCGCTAGGAATTCTACATCTGAATTTGTTTGGAGTGCAAAACATGAAATAATGTAACGAACAACAGAGGAAATGACACAAAAGTAATATAATAGATGAACTATCAACAAAGAGAGGCCTTGACCACAAATATGTACAAAAGGAAACCAGACACACAACTGGACATCAGCACAAAGTTCATTTACACTGAATTAAATAAGAGAATAAATAAAAATGCTTTTAATTTATGTCGAATATCTGATGTTACCAAAGTTAAATTAGTGCTTTTATCACATTAACAGGACTTCTGGTCCAAAAGGTCAATGCTACGTTTCTTGTAAAGACCCTTGGAGGTTCTTAATTTATTTGGTAATCAGATATCTAAATGTTTGTATTGGTTTCAAATACATTTCCTAATTTTAACAAATTCAGCCGTGCTATTCTAGGTGCACAACACATGCTAGCAAACCGTGTTTTATGCTACGGTTCCTTCACAAGCATAGAGACTGATCCTGCAGTCAGTCAGTGTTCATGAAGGATCAGATCAGTTCATTGAGGGTTTGAAGCAGAATCGAAACTCCTGATCCGTCTTAGTCTCTGTAGACGGAGGTGATCTGTCGGGGGGGCATGTGCTGGGGGTGGTAGGAGTCATACGGCCCCTCTAAGTGTACGTCGTAGCCAGTCTGAGTCTGATACAGACCCTGCTCCACCGGGGAGGGGGAGTAGTGGTGTTGAGGGGGGTAGTGCGGTGAAGGCTCCTGTTTGGGCACCAGGTTGCTGCTGATGCTCAGAGGCGGTGTAGGGGGGCCGTCGTACGGAGGGGTCCCCACACCACCACCATTATACTCCTTTGGGGAGTGATTCTCATAAACTCCTCCTTTCATGGCCCTCAGGTGAAGCATGTGAGCAGAGTCAAACGTGCCGTACGGGGGGCTCGGCAGGCCAGGAGAGGAGTAGCCCACTACGCCACCGAGAGGAGCAGCTGCCGCCCGGACCCTGTGTCTGTCCTCAGGCCTCATCCCGGGCCCAGACCCCGGCCCCAGCTGCAGGCAGCCCGCCACCAGGTTGCTGGTGGGCTGTGAGAGGCCCTTGCACAGGGTGTCCATGAAGGACCTGCTTTCTGTGGAGATGCCCCCATCCAGGGCTTCGGACAGAGCGCAGATGTAGTTGCGGGCCAGCCGTAGCGTCTCGATCTTGGACAGTTTCTGTGTTTTGGAGTGACAAGGCATGATGGTGCGCAGGCTCTCCAGAGCGTCGTTCAGGCCGTGCATGCGGGAGCGCTCCCTGGCGTTAGCCTTGACTCGCCTCACACGGAAGCGCTCCTGCCGTGCCTTTGTCATGCGCTTTTTCTTTGGCCCACGTCGTTTGGACTCGTTTTCATCCCCCTGTCCCTCCTCGTCATCCTCCTCGTCTTCTTCGTGAGCATCCTCGCTCCCCAGCTCCCTGTCCTGTTCATCTCCTCCATCTCTGTAGTGGTGTGATGAATCTGATGCGTCTCCATCAGGCGAGCTCATGTCTCCGTCCACCCACTGCAGAGGGCTGGCGGCCTCCTCTCCCTCGCCTTGTCTTACATATGGCTTAATCATCATTGTACTGTAGAAACAAGAACAAGGGATTGTCAATTTCATGTGCTGTGCAAATAGAATCATCATTACCATTTTACAGCCAAAGAATGCCATTGGATAAAAGCTCATATTTACTGCATGTAATGCTAAATAAAACTAAGTAATGCACTCACTGTGATTCATATTTTATGCTACTACACCAATAGCAGCGGCAAATGTTGTTCTTTTGATCCATATTTAAATGGTTTATATAGATATAGATGACCAGTTTATAATATATGTATTGTTTAAAGGTATGTTAACACAGCTACAACCAAATTATGATGCATTGAAATGTAGCATCAATGCTTTTACCTAAATAAAAGGTCTGATTTGTGTCCCCTTCTAAATATCTCTTCCCATGGCTTCTTCTGAAAAGACACTGAGATCAAGTCCCTTTAATTCTTTCTCAGAATTGTGTTAGTAGGGCAGGACAATCACATATTAGAATTTAAAACATGTGTGCATGTATAGGTTATAGATTAAAGACTGATTAAACCTTAATGTGATTGCTTTGATTGAAATAAATACAAAGGATTCTGTATTTCTCCACCTCAGGCTGTGAAGAAGGTGAGCCCTCATTTAAGATATAAAAATATACGGAAATGTAACAGTGAACTGGAAAAAATAATCAGAACACTAAGAACATTTCTTTGGTGTCTTCTGGTGTCTAAGGAGTTTAAGGGGTTTATTTGGGGTTGTAACCTGGAGCCAGGTAATTTTTACTTTTTATTAACCAATAATAATAATAATCTAACTTCTAAACCCTGCCTGCCAGAAGTCCTCAAAGTGTTTCAGCACCGGACAGCTCCCTCTCGCTCCTCCGCCACAGGTGTCGGTGCTGTTTAGCCGACACATGCGCAGGGAAGAGATTATCTCAAACGAATGACCTTTATAGTGAGCGTTGGAAATGTGAGTTTTCATAGATGCATGATCTATTTTCATTCCTTTTCTCCCAGCTCCCCCTCCCCCTTCACAGTAATCCCGGTTAACTTGTGAACTAGTAATGCCCGGCCTGCGAGATAAAGTCAATGACAGGACTTCAATCTGGGGCATCGCAGGATTTTCTCCGTGGATGAAGCGACAACCATGGGATTAAATGAAAGATCGACGTCCCCAGATCAGCAACAGACAACTCAGAGTGAATTGAAATCAGACCTTTTCAAAACGCACAACTATTAATGCCTCGACACAAATTGCTTGCTTGAGCTGCTTTTTGCTAAATGTCAATATTAGAATAAGCCTCTTTTACTAGTTGTATACTGTCTGTTGACTTGTTGTGTTTACCAGGAAATCATCAGACAAATAAAAGACGTAAAACCCATGCGATTGAAAATAAACATGAAATCGAGTAACTTTAAACCAGCCAACATAAATAACTTTAACATTTTAAAATCATACCCGTGTTAATATGTCCCGGTCCTCCACAGAAGGTCTGGAGGATGATACTCGTTTTTCAGAGTTATTTCTCTGTCAATAGGCGGTGAAGTGTCGCTGTGTCCCACAGTGTGAGCCTCAGTGTGGGACACTCTGCGGGGGATCTGGATTTTAACCTCCCCGGTGAAGCTCCTCCCCCCGTCCCTGTCCTGCTGACGCGCTTGAGCTCGCGCGTGGCCGGCCCGTGGCTCAAGCTCTAGTCGTCGTGTCTGTGTGTGTGTGTGTGCGTGTGTGTGTGTGTGTGTGTGTGTGTGTGTGTGCGTGTGTGTGTGTGTGTGTGTGTGTGTGTGTGTGTGTGTGTGTGTCACTTAAACTCCAGACAAACAGGAGAGGCCCGGGCCTTTGTTGCTTTGCGCCAAATCCGCAGCACGTTCGCATTGAGCGGCGCAGAGACGCGCTCAGTCGGCTGAGCCTAACTGTATGTGACAGCTTGAAGTTGCGTGTGAGCAGGTGTTTTCTCCATCCCTTCTTCCGTCCAGCCATCCATCCCTCTGCTCTGCGGAGACAGGCTGTTGAACAAGTTCATCTCACCCAGGCGGCAGCTCTGAGCAGCCGGGTGAGTTTGCTCTCATTGCAGCATCAGTATATCTCTGGGACTCTTTAATGGCCTCCTCTCTGCACTATGGAGGTCCTTCTGCAGCTTAAATAACCACAACTCACACTGAATGTTCTAGCACGACTTCTGATTGAAGTGTCACTATATATATCATAATATAGTGACCGGTAATATTATATTGATATTATTACAGCATTTAAAAGCTTTTAACAATCTTAATGTTTTGATTTACAATTAGGTTGTCTTAATTGATCAAAACAAGCACATAACTCAAAACTCTCAGTTGGTCTGAGCACACGCAGTTCAATCTAACTGCTTAATGTGATTACTTTAGTATGTGTGTGTGTACGCGCATGTAAACATCTTTAGCTGTAAATATGATTTATTTGTCTATACAGTAATTTCATTTGAAACGCTTGTTCTTAAGATATATACTATTTATTTATTAAAATACCAGAAAACTTGAAAGTCAAAGTATGATGAAAGCAAGCTGAGATTATTCCATTTTCAATTAAAATAAAAGGAGGTATAGGATTTGTTCATTTACCAATGATTTAGGCGGTACATAAAGCTGGCAAAGAAGCCCCAACAAACACTGCTTTACAGTAAGTGACATCACTAAAGGCAATTTATCAGACTTCATGCAGCTCCCTGCAGCCACAAAGCTTCTTAAACAACTTTTAATCACAAATGCAATAAAACGCATTAAAACATGTATTTGGGTAAATTATCCCATGTACTTTCTTAACCATAAGGATTGTGGCCGTTCTTGGAGTGATTGTTACTGTGATTCATCACCCCATAATAATAATTATAGATCAAAGTTCAAACTTAATTCTAGTTGTAGATATGGCATTGATATACATAATTAAAGTGTATGGATACATTAAGGGTTGCAACTAACAATTGTTTTTGCATTGTCGATTATTTTTGCAGATTATTTTCTACATTAGTCAGAAAATAGGAACAAATGTCCATCCCAGTACCTCAGAGACTTAGGTGATGTCTTCAAAAGTCTTGTTTTGTCAGTCCAAAACCTAAAAATATTAAATTGAATCCGATAGAAACCCAAGAAAAGCAGGACGTCTTTACATTTGAGGGGCTGAAAACTACTTTTTTGCATGAAAAATAACAGAAAACAATTAAAAAGTGACCAAAACAGTTTGTGATTACTTTTCCGTCAATAGATAGGTTTAATTGTTGCCGTTTAACATTCCTTAAATATTAAATTATAATTGAATATTTCTCTGAATCACACTTCAGTGACAAAGACGTGCACAACAACATTATATATTATAGACCCTCATCAACACTGATCGGGGAACAGAGAGCAGGGAATGTGCATGATTTGGAAACAGAGCACCACATGCCCTAACAGGGAGAATTGAGGTAGGTCACGAGGTTATCCGCACACCCAGACAAGGCTCTTCTCGATCCCCGTTCACTCCCAGGCCGACCACCTTCCCCACTGCCCCTCCCTGTGGGTCTCTGCCTTTCCTATTCCACACCTGCAGCCTGAAATGGGAATAGTAGAGCCGGGCCTCTTGCATCCCAGGAGTGGTACTAGCAGGGGAATATAAGAGCTGAGGCCCTGTGTCCCCATTACTTATACTCATAACACCTTTAATACAACTTAGTCAAATCAGAATTTGTATTTGAAATTGTTTTAGGGCTATAAAGTTGCATACATAAACACCTGTAATTTTGAAACTGAAATGTTTCCTTTATTTGTATTCTTCTCTGTTTGACCCACTTACTGTGTATCACTGTCTTCAGGTGGGGCTCAAGTGTAATTCTGTATGTGCGCCATAATGTCCCATAAGATCCCTCAGTGCTGACCACACATGATGAAGTCCTGCTGCAGATGGCCCTCTCTTAAACATATCTCTTATTTTAACAGTCTGTGGCTCAGATGCTCATCTATTCTCCACCGGCTGCTCAGCGCACTCAGCATGTTCACATGGCTCAGAGGACACCGCCTCACCTTATCTAGGTATGTTCGTGAGATGGGAATTCAGTTTATTATAATGAAATACGAAGGACAGATAAAACTTCACTCCAGTACACACACAAACATGACCTTGCCATGAATCCCCTGTGAATCTGTTTGTGACAGTGGGGGAAAGTGGGCTTTTTCCATCTGTCATACTGGAAGTCCTCCGAGAGATGTCATCCCCACAGCAAGAGGAGTGAGTGCATGTCAGTGTGTGTGTGTGTGTGTGTGTTTAGAGTAGTGGAGGGATTGCATATGCAGCAATCAAATACATTTTTCCTCCAACAATATCCAAAGCCTATAACAAGGTCAGCGCAATGCATCAAGATTTTATCCATCACTCTGCATATGTCAGCAACCACTAAGAATGACAATGCGGTCTCCAAATTGTTTGGAAAGCACAAAAACAACTCCAGAGAATGAACGTTGCTCTGTATTTCATGGTCCCGCATCAACTTTAGAAAAGGCCGGCATCTAAGCCAAAACCTGAACCTCCCTCCAGCCGAGCACCGACCCTGGGGAGACAGGGGTGATGTTGACCATGTGTCCTACTAATCATCTCAATGATCGACCCCACGACTGGGTAAAATAGACACCCCCCTGCCTGAACCCCTAAACCCCCTTAACCCTTCCCTAAACCCTCTGTTGGCCCCCCGTTGTGCATGCTCATTGGCTGACCGCCTTCAGGCGTCCCTTTTCCACGGGCCCATTGTCTGGCCCCATAAGCAGCTTTGTTTCTGCATGTGCAGCTGGGCTGGCCCGCGCAGCCATTAGCCACAACACGCTAAAAGGAGAGCGGGATAATATAATTACAAAACAAAAGTCAGGTGGCTCACGAGATCTGCCAGAAAAAGCCCATTTGGGGGAGATGCGAGGACACGCTGGCGGGTGGCCAGCTATAATTCGATTATGAAGTTGTGTGAGTGACAAAAGAAACAATTGAATCTTTTTTTTCTTTTATTTGCCACACTGTGGTCTAATTTGATTTCATCGGGGCCTTAAAAAGAAAGCAGTCTGAAAAGAGAGAAGATTTACTCTTCTAATTTCTAGAGTCACCGGCTCAGAAAATGTAATATGCTCTGACAAAAAAGCGAGAGAAATTCTTCCCTGGGCTGACTTTATTGTTGTTGAACACTTTGACTGCATGTGAGGCCCAATTCAGATAAATCGCTGAGGTTTTCCTGCAAACTGGTCTTGTGCTCTTGCTTTGCATGAATGCACACTGACGGGCGGACAATGGGATCAGTGGCAGATCCATCTCCTGTTATACTTTCTTCAAACAGGGTTGCAAGTGTGTCCCCCTGTTCTGTCGGCAGACCAGAATTTATCCTGTTAGTCACCCTAGATGAGTGAAAGACTAAAATCAACCCCCATCCCAGCTGGACACACACACACACACACACACACAGACACACACACACACACACACACACACACACACACACACACACACACACACACACACACACACACACACACACACACACACACACACACACACACACACACACACACACACGCACACGCGCACACTTTACCCCACACTGGGGAGTTAGACACACAGCTTTATGGACAGCTGATAAGAACAGGTTTAGCTGGTGGCTACTGTTTGAAGCAGGTCAAGCAGAACGTGATCTGTTAATGTCTTTTTGTTTCTATAGTTCATTCTGAAAAAGACTGCTTTTTTGTTTTTTGTTTTGCTGTTTTTATAGACAATAAGCAATTGTGTTAGATGCACACATGCTCTTAACGCTGAAGGGTTGGTGTCAGTATTGTGCCCACGCGGGGTGTGTAAATGCCCATTTTTTGCTCCATTAGGCACAGTTTGATCGTGCCCCTGGGAGATCAGCACATTCTCTTGGTCTGTGAGACTGTTCACGTGAGGCTACCCTGCAGATTAACCAACTCTCTGATTTACCGTTTTATTTGTACAAGTGGAAGTGCCACTGAGGGCTTGAGAAGCAAAATGTAAATATATATGTTATTTTATTCCTGCTATCGAAACATTTCAGGAAACAAAATAAGCAGATGCGAAACATTGATATATCCATAAAAATCTTTTTTATTTGTATTTTATTTGAAACTGAAAAGTTGAATTACATTTATGAAGACCTCTCACTGAGAAAATCCTTTTTCTTGGGAATATTATTATTTCAAGTGATTACATAATGAGGGTTATGACATTTTTGCTTGTTATTTAGAAGATGTCAGCTTTAGTTCCTGGGGGTTGCAGGAAAGGCAGAGCCGATGTACTTCTTCCCATTGCCGTAGAAAGAGTTTTCCCATGTGTAGGTTTGGATCATGAGCTCCTTCCCTCCCAGGCTCAGGCGACACCTGCGGATGAGGGATAATATAAAAAAAATCGGAATCAGAAACGATCTACATGCAAGAAAACATTGCAGGTCCTTTAGGTATACTCACTGTTTTCCAGGGCGAGTGATGTAGCAGAGGCTGTACAAAGCAAAGTCAAATTCAGGGCTGCAGCCAATGACTGCAGATCCGACCTGCTTGAAGTAGCCCTCCCACATGAACTGCATTCCCAGGATATCAGGGTAGGAAGTCCACTGAGAGCAGGGGAAAGAAAGAAAGGAGAAATGACGGAGTGCTACACATTTCACATTTTAAATGAACACATTGAGGTCTGTGTTGTGTATGCTTACAGGCCCATTGAAGCTGTGGCTGTAGTAGTTCAGCTTTCCGCTTTTCTCCAGAAGGTAAAACTGGATCCAGTTGTGGAACCCAGACACTTTTCCTCCCTTGATCTCACCTGTCACAGAATGTGTTTCTTAATTATCATGAAAAAACGTTTTGGGGCAAAACATCTGTGCTTTTTGGAAGAAATGTGCACTGTCCGAACCTGCAAAGATGTGTTCAAAGCCGCTGGAGTCCTTCTTGTTGTTGCTGCGAGAGTACAGACCAAACCACATCATCTTCAGGTCCTGAAGGAACTCTTCCTCTGAAGCGTAGACGCCTTACAATATAGAATCATACAGAACACTGTAAGCACTATATATGTTAAACTGTGAGAGAAATACATGAGGCAAAGATACTGCACGTGTAAAAGGCAATCGTGGAATTTTAAGAGTCCTTTAAAATCCTTTTACCTGTAACGTTATCCAGTAGATTAATTTAAACACTGAAAATAGGACCATAGAGCTCATCTGATACTTTAATGGCGCCAATTTGACAACATATAAACAAATATAGTCTTGAAAGAAAACAACTGGGCTTAAATTTGTGATTACAATTTATTTTGTAATGTTGGCATGTGGCTGGTTACTCCCCCCCCGCTGTTACATGTGGACATAGTTACCCTTGGTGTAGAGGAAAGCAAACAGCTCGCGGCCCAACTCGGTGTTGGCCATGGTCTCCCTGATGAAGTCTTCCTGCTCGGCCAGCTGCTGCGGGCTGAAGTATTCATTCTGACCGGTCATCCTGTTATAGTTGTCCAGCACCGCCAGGAAGGCAGTGTAGGTGGGCCTGGAGAACAGAACCTTCTCGTTCAGGTATCGGAACAAGCTGGGGGCACAGAATCAAACACATGATGAGACAGCAAAATAGGGTAAAATATACTGAACATTAGGGTCAAGAAGATATCCTCACTTTCCAGAGGAGAGATCGTTCATGGAGCTGGTCTGAGAGTCGTGCACCAGAGCCTGAGGGTTAATGATCAGCTCCGAGGACGAAGCCTTGTTTGAATCCAGAGCGTAGAGCGCCTCAGAGACAGACTTGATCTCAGCATCAGTGATCACACCACCACTGCCGCCGTCGCCTCCTCCATCACCTGCACAACACCACACACACATTATGTCTTCATCATATTAGTGTTTCAAATGGGGACCAGGTTAAACAAAAAGAAAGCTATATGAAAACATAGGTTTACAATGTCTCCCACAATTTATCATTATTTAATAAAAACACTTTCTCAAGTCTCACACTTCAACAAGCTGAACTACTCCATGCAAGTCCTGTTTATGCAATATTCTACTGATAAAGCATGTGTTTGGGAAGTGGGCACACAACTGGAAAATGAAACTTTCAAATTATACTACACAAGAGTTTGTAAACGGGTGTTTTCATATAGTTATGCTGTTGTCCAACGGGATCCTAATTGGGTTCAATTTATCAAGACTTTCTCTGTTGATATTTCATTTACCGCGGAGGCATGCAAATGAAACAGTTTTCTTGAAGAATTTAAGGTAACAGGTTGAGTGATTTAATATACTAAAATATTGTTTTGAGGGTTAAGTACATTATATAAAATAAAATGGTAGTTACTAAGTTCCACCTTGAGCAACTTCAAAGTTAAAGTTAATCTTCCCTCATGATATTGTAATGATAATATAAAACACTCAGCAATGGTCATTCTTCACAATGAGTACTTTTACCTACAGTTCAAGTTGAATTTGTAAGTAAGACTTCTGTAACTTTACTTTAGCACATTTTTTAAGGAAAGACGTGTAATGGAGTATATTTATATTGTAGTATTTCTTTTTATATTATAGGAAAGGACCTTAATACTCCTCCCACCACTGAGTATTATAACTGTTGAAGAATGGTGCAGTTCAGAAGGAAGAGCAAACTGAACTTTGTTCTGCTTGCAGTAGGTTTTATAGCACAACAGCAGCACCTGCTGGTCAAACACTGAAAAAATATTTGACACAAGGGAGTTTGGCCACTAAAGCAAACAGTGTTAAAATATTCAGCCTTCACTGAAGGACATTTACTATTACCACCATTTTAAAGATTTTTATTACGAGTACGTTTCTTAATTTAACATTTTTCTTTAATTAAAGTTAAGATTAATTATCAGCAAAAATGTAGGCTACTTGAAGTATCAAAAGTAAAAAGTCCCTGTGATCAATATGTTGACATATTTTAAAATAAATGACTTTATTAATACAAATGCATACTTCCTCTACAGTTGGGTAGTTTAGTCCAGTGGTTCCCAACCTGGGGGCTGTGACCATACAAAGGGTCCAAAACAAATCTTAGGGGTCGTGAGGTTAGAAGGAGACTTAGAAAGAATAAAATAGTTGTACAGTTTTCTTTGGATTCTTCTATCATCTTTGCTTTTTTGTGAAATGTTGGATTATTTCACTCTTGAAGCCTCGAATTGTTGTTTAAATGACAGTATAAGGGATAATCTCTTTTTAGCACAACTCATGGTTTCTGACTGTTTTCAGTGCAGCGCCATGGGACTGATGACGGGTTCGATTCAGTGTCCACCATGGGAAAAGGACCAGGTGTCACGAGTAGCTGCTTACGAGAGACAAACAAATAAACACAGGGTGGGGGGGGGTGGTCTTACTGTCACAGAGGTCTGCGTAGTTGCTGCAGCAGTTTTGGTGCTGGGCACACTTGGAGTTGCAGTGGCACTCGTTCTGAGAATTGAATTTCTCATCACATCTGCCTTTACAAGATAAGGCCGAAGCTAGAGAGGAAAATAAACCGTAAATTTTTCCACAGAAGTCTACTGAGTGATAAAAAAGAATTAAACCCTCATGGATGAAAATGTAATATAATTGAATCTGTGATACAAACAATAAACATTAAGCTTGTATCTCTACATGAAGATATTATTTTTGAATTAATCTGAATTCTATTCAAACAGAAGACATTGTGCATGTTTTCTCAACTGGATGTATTTATGTAATGTCTGCATATCTTTTTAGCTACACCCACACAAGAAACAACAAGAAGTATCTCTCAACCTCCAAATGCACAATGGAAAATATTGCTTCACTGGAAAAAGTGAATGCTTTAGCAGTAACGGTTAAAAGGTATTCAAAGGTCTGAATCAAACTGGAGGTGTAATCTATTATCAAATGCACTGCCTGTGGTTTTAATCATTATCCAGTACTATTAAATTATGTCTTATAATAATTTCTAAGTATTGGTTTTGCTTACATACATAATAAGTCAACTTAAAATAGTAAAAATATCCTGCTTGATTTGCATGATAATGAAATTCAAGTACATCATTCAGAATATTTTAAGTTATAAAACAAGCTTTTGTCACTCACTTTTACAAACGTCGGTGTAGTCAGAGCAACAGTCTTTGAAGCCCTCACAGGACGGGTTACACTGACAGGAGAAACTGTTGTCGGTGCCGTAACCACAGCGACCCACACATGTGTCCAGAGAGTCTGAGGAGCAATTCGACACATTAGCAACTTAAAAACAATCCTATTTTAAACTGTAATCAGTGTTTGGGAGGCTACTTGGAAAGCAAGGTTTTGCAAGCTTACGTCACTTTTGAAAAGGTTGAACTACAGCGGAGCTACCCTAGGGAGGAATTTAGTTTAACTGAAGTTATTGAAAAAAAGTTGTTTAAACTAATCTGTTGGGGGGGGGGAGGTCAATACAGGCCTATGGAGACAAAAGCAAATGACATAATAACAGGATAAAGTCACATGCCAACAACCTTTTTAAATATGTAACTGTATTTTTATGGCAAGTTTTTGGGATATATTATGTCGTTAATTACACAAAGAAGGCAAAATAAATATAAATGTAGTTGAACCTCTACCACTATAAAATATAGTTAAAATACCAGTCCAATCACATGTAGCTAACTTCTCCCAAAACAGTGCCTGTAGTAATAGCTTATGGTGATAAAAGAGCATAAAAAGTATCTTACTGCTGTATCCCTGCTGGAACAGGGTCACCCAGAGTGCGAGGAAAGCGATGACCTTCATCTTGCAACGTGATAATAGACTGACTGTTTCAACGTTCCTCTTTTATAACAAGTTTTGCATGACCGACCCAAAACTGAGTTAAATCCAGCCCATTAGTCAGGGTGCATCACTTCATTGCAATGATGTCCCAGATAACTTATGTTGTCAGGTCTTCCTAACTGTGAGGTTTTGTTCCATATTGTGATTTGTGAAGGATTAATAATCGATATGTTGTCGAACAGGACGTCCTATCAATTATTTATTTCATAAAGTGTAAATAGAACTTTCTATTTATCTCTTCCTTGTGAAACTGCTCACCTGTTTAGCACACAGGCGGCACTTTAATGTATAAAAACAAATCCATATCAAGGTGCGAGCTGCTACCAAAAGGTCCAGATGCTGCAGTTCACAGGCTTTGTGCAAGGTCAGTGGACTCAGAATAGCTCACTGCCTCTCTGTCCGAGGGCACATGCTCCCACACCACAAATATTACACTGTGAAGATGCATGTGGGCCCTCAAAATAATGAATATAAGTATACAATAAAATGGTGATTATTACTCTGAGGCTTTTACATGCTTTAAAACAGACACTTACAAAAGAAAATGACAGCTGAATTTCAGTTAGAAACAATAAGAGATAACCTCAGTAGATCAAGAACAGTTTGCAGTTTTACCTGGGAGTTGATGCCTTTCTGTCAGTGTAGTTTGAACAGTAAAAGTTGAGGTATTCAAATATTTTACTGAAGTAGGAGTAGTGAGACTGCAGTGTAGTTAAATTCCTGCATTCAAAAGTGTACCAAATGCAGTTATTTAATGAAATGTACTTTAATCACCCATCTCTGTTTCCCCAATAAACATAAATTAAATTGTAGCTTTTTATTTCCCTTATCAAGTATAGTGCCCATAGTGAGTTAGAAAAGACAAAGATAGAGAAAGTGTTTATTTCACAAATTAGAAGCATAACCCAAAAGCTAGTTAACAAAAATAAAAAAGAGTATTGTATTAAGAGGAGAAACAGGAAAGGTGAGATAGAGGTACGGGTGAGTGGGGCTAAAGAAATGTAAAAGAAACAGGTACGAACAAGAAAATGGCTAATGTATTTGTTGTTTTGTCTGACTGTTTGTCTGACTGCCTTTTGTTTTGTTTGTTTTGACTCCTGTTTATCTTTGTAAAGCGACCTTGGGTCCCATGAAAGGTGCTATATAAATCCAAGCTATAATTTATTATTATTATAATTGTGATTTGAGTGATAGTATCCGATGCTCCCACTGTATACTAGAAGGATAAAGCAACACGATACAATTTGATTACTATAGGTAAAATCTGAAATATTATTTTTAATTACTTTACGAACTGCTGGGTAAATGTATCATTAATCATTAGTTGATTTATATTTAATTCGGATTCCCCAAAGTTACTGGTAACTAATGTTGTCAATTATGTAGTATTTTAAAAAGTACAATTTCTGCTGTTCAAATAATAGCCTTTAAAGTAGCAACAGCGACTGGGTACTTCCTCCGAAGCCAAACTTTAATGATAAAATAGAGACTACAGACACAGGATGATTGGATACACAAACTGTAACTCCCTCCCAAGTACGGGCAAGCACAATGCCACAAAAATAATAAACGCATCGACCACTGACATATTGCAAACTGACATATTGCAAAACTGACATATTGCAAAACAACCACTGACACAGGAAAAACAACGGCATCAGATCTATCTTAAAACTAAAAATAGCAATAGTAGGCCTCGGGACTGTACATGGTGTTCGTGCATGAAAAAAATGTCTTACCTTAGGCTAATACTCCGAAGGTGTTCTTGCGCTCGGGATTCATACTGAGGAAACTTTTCATCATGTCCTGTATATCCATTTGTTCAACGATGTCTCCGTGCACATGCATGAGTGTAAGGTGTGTAAGTCTTTTCTGGGACATGCTGCTCCTCAGCCAGGTTTTAAGGCGTCTGAGTGTGGAGAAACTTCGCTCCGAGGATGCAACTGATATAGGAAGGCACATGCAGAGTTTCATTAGCCTCTCTGCTTCTCCAAAAAGAGATCTTGTCTGAGGATGAAGTTCTGACAGACCTTATGCAACCTCTTGTACTGTCTTGTGAACAGTCTCTTTAAAGGCACTTCCCAACATCTGGAGCTGCAGTTGCAGTCGGCCTAGGTCAAACCCCGTGGGTAATTTCAAAGCCTCTGCGTCCAGTACCGCAACCGGCTTTCCGTTTGCTGCGTCAATTGCGATCTTCTCCCTGAATGCCGCTACTCTCATCCCATCCTGGTCGAATCTCCTGCTGAGCTCAGTGAACCAGATCCACAGCCTCGTAAAATTCAGTCCTCCATCTGACATCATACGTTGCCTGTTGCAGAGATTCAGCCTCTCTGGTTTGACGATACCGGGCAGGTGTTTTGCTTACCCTCACCCTGTATTCATTTTCATCAGGCATCTTTAGGCCGTACCGGGTAGCACTCTCTTTCACTTCGTTGATCATACCGGCCACACCATCAACTCGCAGGGCACTAACGCGGTCCATCAAAAGGTTAACACACTCAATGGCACCGAGTGCACTTGCCTTTTTGCTCTGCAGGGTTTTCGCGACAGCCTCACAAGGGCCAAATAGCGCTTCAAATGCGCGGAGGCTGAAAAGAGTTTTGCCTTTGAGGGCCTGTTTGTGAAGCCCGGCAACTTTGGCCCTGGTATCCCCTCTCACACTTCTGTCCTCCTTCAAACTCTCCAGTGTTGCCAGTAAGACAGAGTATGATGCGCAACAGCGTTGAATTGCTTTGGTGCGCACACAACATCGCGTTGGGCATAGACCCAGAATGTTAACAATGACGTCTTCACAGCCAAATAGTGATTCAAACAATTGCTTGCGTTTCACAGCAACACTCTGCACAAAATTGAGTCCTTCTGCAATCAGGTTTACCTCACGTGCAACTTCCTGGAGTACAAGATCCAGGGCGTGATTGCAACAGTGTACATACAGTGAGTGTGGGCTCGCTTCTTTCAGCCGGGCCTGAACACCGGACAAACGGCCTGACATATTGGCGGCACCATCAAAGCAATACCCCTGTAGATGAGCAATAGGAATATTCAGTCTCAGTAGAATGTCTTTCAAACAGGTAAAAAGTGTCTCTGCTGTAGTGTCTGGGCAGTTGTAAAATCCTAAAAAGTCAGTGTGTCTCCAGATCCTTGTCCACATACTGGAGGCAGCAGGAAAACTGCTCGTCAGTGCTGATATCGGTTGTACCATCAGCTGTTAGTCCGTAAAATTCACTGACAGACGCACGGGAAACTATTGTCCTTTGAACAGAATGCGCAAATTGGGAGATAATCTCATTTTGTATGGTGTTGCTGACCCAGTTGTCCCGCCTCATAACGCATTCTCTTTCCTTGTGTAAATTATATGTCCTTTCCAACATCAACTCGTAGAGAATGCCGTCGCGCATTGTGTCTCCTCTAAATGGCAATCCCTTTCTTCCAAGAAAGGAAATCGAACGGAACAAAATCTCCAGGACATTTCTTGCCGTCTGTTGTCTTTTAACTACACCATCTGAAAGGAGTGCAGTTATTGGAGTTTGCTGTAATCCAGAAAGTTTCCTGATTGCCTCTGTGTGTATAGGCGATTTCTCGTGCAAACTGAATTTAGCAGTTGCTTTTTGCCAGTTGGAAAATCCCCTCCCCACAAAAAACTTATCACCATGGTCTGACTCTGAAGATATTAGTTTTTTCTGCACAGCCTGGAGGCATGCAAAACAAAAAACGCTATCAGTCTCTATAGCCTACTGTAGGTAAGCCATCTCCACTTATCAAACCAGCCGGGTTGAAAAGAACGGGAAAAGTTTTCCTTTCCGAAATGCCTACCAGGGAAAACGTGGTTACGAGGCTGGCACGACGGATGCGTTAAAGTTGCAGCAGCCTCACTTGGTTTGGAGCCGTTGGCATTAGCTCCCCCCTCTCCTCTTCGCACTTGGCTGCTAGCGCTAGTGCTAGCGCTAGCTTCATTCTCTCTTTGGCAGCTGTCAACGACTTCAACAGTGTTAAGGACGTTCTCTCTTGGCAAAGAGTTTCCCGAGGTACTTGGGCTTGAGCTATTGCTTGGCATGCTGTCCGAGGTTGTGTTGCAATCAATTTTACATCTTTTTGAAGGATTCGAAAAGAAATCTAATATTCGCTTTTGTGCCGCCATTATAGTATGTCCGTCCTGTTACTGTACTTGTACTGTACTTAACTTGTCTGTATGTGCTTGACGTCATTTCCGACCAGACTCAAAATGTGTAAAATAAGATCTTAATTTTTTAAACCACATCCTATCATTTAAATATTGTCAGTATATGAACATAACCAAAACAATTGAATGAAACTGTTTTTGTATTATTAATATATTTTTATTATTTTTTATTTAATCTTGTGGAAGTGCAAATTCCCTGTCCTCCACCGGGGGGTGCTGCAGCACCCTCAGCACCCCTACTTCCCACGGCCCTGGGTGTGGGGGCGTGTGGCGCAGTGGATTTGTGGTGTTCGGATCAGGGGAGCACAGGTTCAAACCTTTATATACAGTCTATGGTTCAAACCCCACTGCAGTCAGCATGTCGTTGTATCCCTGGGCAAGACACTTCATCCCAAATTGCTCCTGTGGGGATTGCCCACAGTATTGAGTATGTAAATCGCTTTGGGTAAAAGCGTATAACAAGTAACATGTAATGCAATGTATACTGTATGTAGCCTACTCCCTCCCGCTCTGTAGGGGGCGCTGAGCAGCGATAAGAGCCTTCTCACAGTCTGTTTGACACTGCGCGGCTTCCGTACACAGCGTGGATTCAATGACACTCTGAGCTTTCATAAGTCATTTCAGTCCAACAAGGTTTAAAGATGTCGTTTACCTTTGTATTCAGAAAAATTACAAGAGATCTTGCAAAGGTGAGCACGACTAGCTTTACACTAAGTCTTATTTGTATCATTTTACCTAAAGCTCGAACTGTCATTCACTGGTTTGTTGGTTAGCTTCATTACTTTCTGATTTACCGGCTTAACATTACTGTGCCAGTCTCAATATGTTACCTCGCTAATATATTCTTAATTCATGTGTTATCTGATATCACTCTTGTTAGACGTCTCGCTGTAATATCTACTCAATAGATCAACTGGATTTTTGAAGTTATGCAATTATCCCTTCTGTCATCCTCAGGTGAACACTTGCCATGTACAGTCACTACACACAGGTCTCCAGCTCCTTGCAGCTGATAAATCCCTGCTGATGAAACTGCGGAAAAACACCGGCTACACTTTCATTAACTGCAAGAAAGCCCTGGAGAAGTTTGATAATGACATGGCACAGGTAACCCACATCTCTCAACCCCTCTGCACAACAATATCTGTATGTTGTCTGAAACTACTATCTTTGTGAATGTGTTACTGATGTTAATGTCCAATCTTTCAGGCAGAGACCTGGCTGAATGAGCAGGCGCAGAAGGAGGGCTGGAACAAAGCAAACAAGCTGGAGGGTCGCAAAGCCAAAGAGGGGCTGATTGGCCTGTTCATGGGAGATAAAGCTGCAGTTATGGTGGAGGTAAGGCCCGTGATACAGTGCTTAAGGATGCATTATACATATTTCTACATTTATTTTCTTAATAGAAGAAGACTTTTATATTATTTGACTCTTGAGAAACAAGCCAAATAACCCTACCTCTGACGTTTTAAACCAAGCTACATTTTGAGAATCAATGATTTGTTTGGTGGAATTTTTATGTATTTAGCATTAGTGTTTTTAGTGGGTGAAATCATAGGGTCGGATTGTTTTAGAGAGGAGTGTACCTCTGGAGATAATTTGTCTCCAGGTAAAAAGCTACTGAACAATGAACGCTGAAATAATTCTAACCGGTAGAAGCACTCTCAAACTTTGTCTTTTGTCATTCTCTTAAATAAGTGATCCCCACTTATAGATAACAACATATTATCCTTTTAATTACCAGAAGAATCAATACTTAAATTGATCACTTTCTAGTTTGTTTGATGTAGTTGCATTCAGATATATCTGTATCTTTTCTTCTTGTGCGCTTGGTGCAGGTTAACTGTGAGACAGACTTCGTTGCCCGCAATGAGAAGTTCCAGCAGCTGGTTAAGGAGGTGGCGCATGCAACCTTGGCTCACCATTGGAATAAAACACAAAGCCAGGGCGGATATGTGAAGGTAAAACCACATAGTAACTTCAGGAGCTGTACATGGGGAAATTCCCATCATTCAATGTCATGTCGTTTGATCAAAATATGTAAATAGAGACATACAGAGGCCTAGTTGTCTGGATGAGCCTTTTGTGAGAGAGATGCAAACAGCAGGACCACAGGCCGAGCACGGGCACTGCTCGAGTTAAACCAGTCAATACATCTTCATAGTTACAAAGTTATAAGTATTGCAATTACTTTACATAAATACACACTGCTTCATCTGCATACTACATTTTGGTGTTTTATAAGCAATTTTTCATATTGACTTCTTAAACATGGTAAGGCTGTTTTCTTTGCCCTGCTGTAATGCTGCTTCCATACATTGTTTGTTTCCAGAGTGTCCTGGTAGGCGATGAGTTAAACAAACTCAGCTTGGAGGCAGGAGCTTCACTTTCTGACAGGGTGGCTCTCACAATAGGTCAGTAAGAAAATGTTTCTTTAATTATCTCTAAAACACTGTTGTCTTGGTTTCAAACACATATACCTCCTCGGTCCCTCTACTAGAATTTTAAGTTTTTCTTCAATTTGGGTTTCATGAGCAATGATGGCAGTATAAAACATAATTCGGAAATAAAGTTAATGTTTTCTTGTAAGTTTGTTTCCATGGATGCTTTACATTCGAAACATTGTTGGGCATAAACATCCACATCGTATAACACAACTGAGAAGTGTGAGAGGGATTGTGACAGATTTACAGTCACACAATATCATTGAAGTTTTGTTAATATAACAGATGTTAATTATGTACAACTTATCATCAATTAACAGCAAAAAAAAGAACAAACAAAACATGTTTTGACCTATACTATAAATATTCCATATCCCATAGTCACTATGAGTTACATTAACGGTAATGTCCCATTAACCGGCATCTAGTGCCTATGTTTGTGTCCTTCTTGATTCTCTACTGTAAACCTTTGCATATTCCTAGGACTATTTTACACATCCTTACAACACTCACACTTTTATTTATTTGTATATTTTATACTACTTTTTACAATAGTTTGAATATTATTTCTATATTTGCTCTTTTTTTACATTTTAATTCCTCTTACTGTGTTTATGTACGCACCATTATACACCAAAGCAAATTCCTGTCATCTGTAAACCTTCTTGGCAATAAACCCGGTTCTGAAGTAAAACACGTTTTGCTGAAATCAGTATATTTGCGGTTTATAAAACATGTTTTCCCTCTTTCTCCCCAGGTCGCCTCGGTGAGAACCTGTCAGTGCGGCGGGCGGTGGCGGTGGGTGTCCCGGCTGAGTGGAACATCGGCTCGTACGTTCACGGTGGTGTGAGCGGCCAGACCGAGGTGGCCATGGGTCGGTACGGCGCACTGGTCGTGTTTCAGGGAGGAGAGGAGGGAGCCCAGGAAGTCCTGGGGCGTAAACTGGGACAGCACATAGTGGGAGAGTCCCCGGTGTCCCTGGGCAACATGGATGACCTCCCCTGTGGGGAAAGTGAGACCCGCCTGCTGCCTCAGACCTTCCTGGGAGACCCCAGCAGGACCGTGGCTCAGTTCCTCAAAGGTCAACAGGCTCGAGTGCTGGACTTTGTCCGATTTCAGTGTGGCGAGACAGCCAGTGAAGAAGCCAAATGAAGGATGAGAATGTATCTAAAATGATTTGTCATGTGTCTTACTTAAACATGAAAATGAGATGCCCATTTATCCAACAGTCACACAGTATTCGTGTGAATTACAAAGATATACATATATACAGGTCAACCAACAAATGACCAATCCAACAATAAAATGTGTTTGCTTTTCTTGGAAATCTTTGTCCAAATGAATTTGTTTTGAATTGTAAGACTTGTTTTTAATCATGGGTCAACCTGCTGACATAATTTACATATTCTTATGTTTTCTTAGTTCCTTCTATCCTTGTGTGTATGTATATGTTGTTGAAATCAAGAAAATTAATCAATTTGACCTCTGAGATGAAGTGGAGTGAAATTATAAAGTAGCACAAGTAAATGCAAGTAAAGTACATTACCAAAAGAGTTGTACTTAGCACAAAACTTGTAGTATTTAATAAACATTGCATTTGCTTGAAGCTAAAACTAAATGTACTATTTCTAAGATTACTTTTATTAAACGGTGTGCCATTGATGTATTTTTTTTGTAATGAACCATTTTTTAATCACAGACATGGAATCCTTCTGTCAATGGTAGAAGAATAAGGTTGTAGTAAAATATGATCGATATTGTATAAAATAAACTCATGAAAATGCTTTAAATCATAATAAACTTAAACACAACATAATTGTAAAAAGGGATGGTGGGGCATTTTGTTGCTGCACTCCAGCAAAAATGCGAACTATGCAACTGTGAAAAGGAGGACTGTGATTGGCTGTTGCAATAGAAGCTGCAGTGACGTCATCGTTGATGTAGTGCCGGTGTCCTCATTGTTTGAGAGACCCTGGCCCCTCTGTCATCACAGCCACAACAGACATGGTGAGTACAGATATTTCGCAGACTAATTCATAGAAATAGCTCAAATTAATAGATTCGTAATAAATGAAATTACGTTGTTCTTCATTCAGAGATTTTGAAGCGAGTCGCACAGTTAACGTTAAGCTAGCTGCGTATCTGCTGGCCTGCTTCTCTCTGTTTAAGCCTTTAGCCACAATCCTTGGCTTTACACTGGCTCCAATGGAGGATTAACTTGAAGCATCTGAATAACACTAACAACGGTCTGTTTTTCCTTTTGTCTCTACCAGTCTGACTTCACAGAGGACCAGATTATAGGTGAGTTAACATCTGATTACCAAAAGGGATTTCTCTTTTTTATATATTAGGTTATATACACATACCCTGTCGTAGCATTTTTACAAGCTTCATTAATTCGTCCATCTGACCCATCTGACCCTGTAGTTTGACTACTGTCTCGCTGGACCCCTTCAGGTAACTCTGACAGACTGGGATAAAACATCACATGTTCTAACCGTGTGAGGTTCAATGCTTGTCACGATTTACACCTGGTAAATACCATCTGAATTTATCACAAGCAGTAAAGAATATCCTACCAACCAGTTTCAAACATGTCAGCAGCAGTCATAAAAGTGTAGACAGTAAGTGTTGTTTTTAGCCATATACAGTCTATGATTTTAGCAGACAGCATAAGGTTCACTTCATGTTGCCAGCAGCGGGCGCTATGAAAATGATTTAAACTAGTCTTCAGATTAGTCGTTTTCCTCATGAAACTTTACATTTGGAAAAGATGTTGAGTGCTCTAATCTCGCCACTCTACTTAGTCCATACACCCAATGGATCATGGTGTAGGCTCAGCCTTAAAGGCGTGGCACTAAAACTATCCTTTTGTGGCACTAAAACAGTTTGTCAGAACATAGTATGCATGAATGATTCAGGTCACCAGCTACGTGTTGTTTAACATAACAAGTCTTGTTGGAGTTGGAAACAATTGGTGCTTTTAAGAATAGCATTTCTCCAACAACCCCCACCACCCACAGGCACAAGAGCTGCTGCAGGCAGTGAGTGTTGTAGATTATGTGATAAAACACAACACAGCATGTTTCAGTTTTTCCTTTAAAATGGGTCAGCTGTTGATCTGATGCAAAGTAATTCCCATGACAAGAAAACCTACTAGCCTATGTAAAGCTGCAGATAACATTACATTAAATGTTATTTGGCTTTCAATTTTTTCTAAAGCGACTTACATACACTTACCATGTAGAAACAGTAGCAATTTGAGGATAAGTATTTTACACTAACATGTTGACGGCAGGGAAGGGATCAAACCCTAAAACCTCTGATTGGCAGACGTGACGGCATCATTAACAGACCAAAGTACTTTAAATAGGTGCTGTGTTATTGTTAGCAGCACATTGCTATAATGCTTTTGTTGTTGTTGAGCAGTTTAAACTGATAGGACTCTTCCCTACACAGAAGTGCTCCCGCCATGCTACTACAGAAAAGAGTAGACTTAATGACATGTCTCAATGACATGTGTCAAATACAACACTTTTATTCAATGAAATTCCACATGCAGTGTTTTGAGCCCTTTGGTGTTGTGCATATGTGTTTGCGAATAATGGTTTTTAATGGTATTTTCAGCTAAACCTGACTACCTCTTTGTCTCCATATCAGAGTTCAAGGAGGCCTTCCTTCTGTTTGACCGGACGGGTGAGGGGAAGATCACCTACAGTCAGTGTGGGGACGTGATGCGGGCCCTCGGACAGAACCCCGTCAATGCCGAGGTGCTCAAGGTCCTGGGAAACCCCAAGCTAGAAGGCAAGGCTCAACTAAAATAGACCATTTCATCTTTCTACATTATCGTTCCCTTGCCTAACAGTTAGGTCGGATGTTGTGTAATCATTATAGCCCCTTATGGAATCATGTGCTGAACTTCGTTTTTTGGGCTTGTTTAGGGTATATATATTAGCATTTATTTGATTTTTGATGAGCCATTAAAGCCTTTCATATTCACTACACAAATAAGGCCTCTTTTTTTAACTCAGTAAGGTCTGTATGAAGGTCTGTGAAAGGTATGCTATTTAAAATCAATGAATATATATGTTTTTTTTGCAATCCATGAATTTATGCATATAATTAGTTAGAGACCATCTAGTAATGGGATAATCACCCAAGCCCCTTCCATACTCATACCCCCTACTGAAAGCACCTATTCTTGCACCCTTCTGAAATTTCAACAACCTATTTGTAAACTTTAATCTTGCATGTTCTGAGGCTATAACGTTCGACAATATCTGTCCACCTACAAACAGACACTTATGTTGTACAAGTATTTTCATTTTTCTTCCCGAACGATCTTACTGACAGCCATACTAATACACACCATTTCATAACAGCTCTATAGTTGTTTTAAATTAAACAACACTATGATTCATTCCCCTGCAGATATGAACTACAAGATGATGGACTTTGAGCAGTTCCTGCCCATGCTTCAGGCCATCGCTAAGAGCAAGGACCAGGGCTCCTTCGACGATATTGTAGAGGGTCTGCGAGTGTTTGACAAGGAGGGAAACGGCACAGTGATGGGAGCAGAGCTGCGCCATGTTCTCACTACACTGGGTGAGTCAAGAAAAACCTGCAAAACGAGAAGATCTTTCTTTCATCCTGATCTCGCTGAGAGGACCCATGTCTGTCCGTCTTACTGTATCTCCAAAGTGAAATCCCTACAGGCACTTATCTGTGGCAAAAACTTTGTAAACAAGCGGGCTGTTTTCATCTTATGGCCCTCCGTCTATGAATTTTTTTCATGGCATCCTATACTTTACTTTTTTTTAACTTTCTTTAACATATTATACTATAAATGTATTGACTTTTTGAATGATCTTCTTTTGACATTTTGCACCAGGACATTTTTTACTTTGTGACAAAATATTACTTTTTCTATGACTTTTCTGCTACATACTAACATAAACAAAACATAAATAAATACAACAAATAAAATATTAAATATGACCTTTTTTCACATTTGTACATCATATACTAGGATTTTAGTACCATCTGATACCATTCCTTTTCTCTGACTTTCTGATGACACTTTTATCACATCTTATGTGATGACATGTATTACATTGAAATGCATTGTAATTCTTTGTTTGTTCCAGGTGAAAAGATGTCAGAGGAGGAGGTGGAGACTCTTTTAGCGGGACATGAAGACGCCAATGGCTGCATTAACTATGAAGGTAAAACTGCACAGTGTATGAAGACACTCTTAGACTATTTGTTTTCAAGTACTTTACTGTTAACATGAACATACACTACTGTTCTGGATAGTCAGAAAACAACTAAAGCCATTGTGTTTTTGTCTCCTGTGCTCATTAATCCGTGGTCTCGTTCCAAAGCATTCCCCCCCTTCGTGTCCTCTAGCTGAGCAGAGTAAGAGCAGACCCCTAAAGCCTCCTTAACTGCCTGTATCAGGGAAGCCCATCACTGCTCAGGGGCTTCACTTTCAGCTCGAGAGTGAGTGAGTTCTGAAACACGTTGTAACATGCAGAGGGAGCGCAGTGTAGCAGGCTTACTAACAACAACAGATGTGTAGGTCAGACACAGTCATTCACATCGGGAGATGTGCTATTAGTGGCAGCCGACCTGGCCAATAAACGTTCATTCCCTTAACCAGAAGAGTAATGGACGCTTTGCAAACTGTTTCAGAACTACAGCCCCTGCACTGAGAATATGTTCAAAGAAAAGATTCATTGTAGCCATTTCTGTAAACAAATTTGTTGACTGATATGATGGTTAAACTATAGCTTTCTTATCAGAGCCTTTCATTCAGACATTGGAATCCGGACTTAATAATAAAATTGCCTGAATAAATAAATGAAAACCACACAACCAAAACCATAGTTACAATAGACATTCTGGCTCTGTAAACTAAAGATAGTTTTTTGTTAATATTGTAAATCAGGCCAAATGCTGATCAGATCTGATCATTCTAACCCGTCCAAGTGTTCCAGGAAGGAGAGACCTTGCATTCTCACTAACAGATGTTTTATGTGCAGTTTTTTCTGACATTCTTCAGATGAAATGCTGATGTTGTTTCTCTTCTGACAGAACTCGTCCGGATGGTGATGAGCGGTTGAGGATTTCAGAAACACACTTCCAGCTTTAATTCTATTCCTAAATATTTTTGTATTGTTTGACCGTTCCATCCAAGTCACCCTATACCTCCAACATGTCTGTCTTTTTCTTTTTTCACATCTTTATCTTATTTTGAAAGTGCCTTTTCTGTCTAATGTGAAGAAACCCTCTCATGTTCAGCCTCACAGGTTCAATCGGCACGAAGGTAAATGATTTCACTTTCCATTTTAGTTCATCAGCTCGTCTTGCTGTCAAGTTTTCTGTTGTTTTCTTTTCATTTGGATGGCTATGATAATGTGACATGTTACACCTAACAGTGTTGAATAAAAATCCTGCTTTCCAAAAAGTCTTTCAGTCTTTGAGTCTTCAGCTTGGGTCAAATATTTTGTTATAGGTTTTAGATCACATAATAACAAGATATTATGTGTAAAATTGGAAAAAAATATATGAAAATATATACCTGTATAAGTAGAATAATATGTATTAATATATAAACATATTTGATGTATTGTTGAGTAGTTTGATCTTCTGTCCTGTTAAAAACACGTATCTAAAAGCTTTCATGAGCTCAGAAAAACTGCCATCTTTTCAGCTTTGTGATGATACATGTTCCAGCTGCTCAAAAGAGCTTTTGAA
The DNA here is from genome assembly GCF_949606895.1 of Notothenia rossii. Taxonomy (NCBI): domain Eukaryota; kingdom Metazoa; phylum Chordata; class Actinopteri; order Perciformes; family Nototheniidae; genus Notothenia; species Notothenia rossii. Next base: position 71,850,237 of record NC_136903.1, on the reverse strand, counting down.
ATCGTTGATTTAGCTCAAGAAGTAGAAACATTTTCTGATATATAAAGGGACACATCGTCTTTCATTTGATCTCAAATATTCAAAATAAACACGCCCAAACTAGAGATACAGCACATGGTCTCCATTGGATAGGAGATGGGAGAAAGATGTGTAATCTGAAAGGAACTAAAGCTAATAAATGTAGTTGAGTACATTATTTCCATATGAGATAGATCAGTAGAAGTGTTAAGTTAAAATGGAAAATAATGCAATAAGACCAAGTACCTTACGTTTGTGCATAAGTAGTGCTTGAGTACATGTACTTAATTCCATTCCACCACTTTGCTTTTCCTACTGTGAACACGTTTTAACAATCCACCTACACCTGGTAGCCAGTCCATTACATAACAATTACATTCAATAACAGGAGTGTGACCTTTAGATATCCTGACAAACCAGTGAGATACTTCATTATGTTGTACCTTCTCATATCCTGTTACCAGTCTGCTAATTGATGACAGAAGAAAAACACTCATCACAATCACTTCCTCTTCACATCTTTATTTTTCCCCCAACATTTTGTAATGAAAACCTGGACCTCTTTTCTTTTGCCTCTTTTTAAAATACAAACTGCCAGACCAACTGTCAGCACGAATGCGATGATTTACTGAGGAAAAAATGATTTCTACCGTATAATAATCAATGCAATCTGCTGCTAGCTTCAGCATAGTGAAAAACATACAGAAACTAAACATACACTTATTTCATATCACAAAGTCCACACAATGTAGTAATTACACAGTTAAAAGAAGTCCATGTATGCTCACGGCTGTGGTGAGGTCTGTAATACTGGCTTGACGGACACCGACTGTAGAGCTTCACCTTCTGACTGGATTATATTTCATGACACTGACGTGGTGGCCGTGTGCACAATGAAGCCTGCTTTTTTTTATTTATTCTGGAAACGCTATGACACACGGCAAATGGCACTGGAAATAAAAGTGAACGGAGGTTTTACAGATGTTCATGGCATGCGTTCACATACACACATGCTCACACTCACATCTGGACGGATCCAACAGACCTGCCTGAATCATACACAACAGTGGAGAGGGTAAATATAGGCTACAAATGGAATCATATACAGGTACAATGTTGACATATAAAGAAAAATGGAAAAAACGTACAGTAAAAAATATAAAAATTGATAGGATATAAAGTGAGGATATTGTTGCAGATATTAAGGACACAATTCTCCATCGTCAGCTGTTTAAGGTGCGAGCTCCCTTGTTTGTTTTTCTTGACAGCATTTACATTTCTTCCATGTGTAACTTGAAATGCACCAGAGCTGCTAAAAAAAAAAAATCCTCTTTTTACCCAAGAAACCACAATAAAACTCACTGAATAAATGTGAGATAAAAATGATTATAAAAACCTTTTGGTTTAGCAATGAACACAAATCATGAATAAAACACTAATGCGGTCGCTGGTGGAATTATCATTCCCAGATTTTCAGTCATTCCTTCTGAACAAAACTACATTCCTCACAAGTCTAGATGCTTTGAATACACCCAGATTTAGAAAACATGAAACCCTTCGGGACATGTTTTCTATAAGTGCTGTTGAAAAGACGGACATTATTGAGATAGATTTAAAGAGAGCACTTTTCAGAATTAAGATCTCACGGGGTCAGTACTTTCAAATATCATGGTTATAGAGCAACACAAGGTGTGTTCGTAACAGAAAACCCAGTCTACAGTACATTTCCTCAAACTGTATCCAAACTTAATTTCCAACCGGCTTTTGATTTGTTTCCATTCATTACTGACGCAACCTTCAGGCCATGCCCTGTAGAGTGACCGTTTGACCATTTAACACAAATAAAGGTAACATTCCCAATCAAGTTTTCAAAACCTCCAGCATGAAAAAGTATTTAAGAGAACAAAGGGATAATATAAGTGCTAAAGTTCAATTTCATGGATGCGTCAAGTCTTTCAATGAGAACTTGGGAAACATGTTAAAAGTGCATTTTTTGTCTTACATATCATTTAACTTTCGTACCTTCAGAACAAGCAGGGGAACTCTGGAGAGATTGTGAAGCTTAAGACTTTACAAGCAAACTGTTGCAGACAATGAATGCAACCATTTCTAAAACACTGAAAACAAGATGAGTCTTTTCTCCTCGAGAGGCAGCATGTCGGTGAGACTCTCCTAGTTCAAATATGTCGTGAGATGTTGCTGTCCAATCGACCTCACCGGAGGGACAGCTTCTGTTTGAAAGTACATTTCTTCATTGGCAGATTACATTTGAAAGAGACTTCTTTTTATAACAGAGTCAAAGTAGAGCTGGTTTGATTTAGTATTTTTTTCTTGCATTAATTGTCCTGTTGGAAAAGAAAACAAGAGCTGGACATGTGAAATGTGTTCTCTTCCTTCATGTCATGACTTCTTCATTTTAGATAATACCGGCAGGATTCAAAGTGGTCAGAGTCATTGGGAGTCTCAGGCAGGTTTCTCTCACTGCGGAGGCGGGACGGGAGCCGAGGGGTGGAGGGTTTCCCCGGAAAGAGGGGCGGCGGCCTCTGTGAGGAGGGGTGGGAGAAGAGCAGGAGAACTTTTAACACATTTAAAAATAACTTAGAGATTGAAAAGCTGATAAAACCTTAACATTCATACATTTAAGATGTTGTCCTTCATGGAACCTTTTGGCGCTAACCCAAACAGGCTGCTCACACATTGTTCTTTCATTTCCAGACTTCTCCGTTTATTTTATCATCAACATTCAAGCTCACCATGGAGTGGAGTAATGCTGGAGCTGGAGCTGGAGTTGGAGTTGGCAGCAGGGGGCCCGCCGGGGGGGCAGGAGGGCGAGGTGTGAGCACTCTGAGGGGGCTGGGACTCAGGGGTCGGGGCAGAAGCTGAGGCTGGAGGGGCGGGGCTGGGGACTGGCTGCGGCGCTGGTGTGCTGGGAGCCGACTGACCTGCGGTGGGACCCTGGTTCGGTGGGGTGGGGGCCGGGGCCGCCTGGTTGGCATGAGGCCCCCCCGCCTGGTGCTGCTGGTGCTGGATCTGCTGGAAGTGCTGCTGGCGGGCCCTCATCTCCGCGTACTTCAGCTGCTCCATGTGGAAGGACTGCCGGTCAGCCAGCAGCTGCTGACGCTGGTACTCCAACTACACACACACACACACACACAGACACACACAGACACACACACACACACACACACACACACACACACACACACACACACACACACACACACACACACACACACACACACACACACACAGACACACACACACACACACACACACACACACACACACACACACACACACACACACACACACAAAGTTAGTTACTCAGCCATGCTGCTGGAGAGAATAGGAGGATTGATGGTTCATCTTTCTCATGTTTTCTGGTTGTATTCCCCCTAGACACCTGCATCTTCCTTTGGGGATTGATAAAGGTTTGGCAACAATCATATTAAAAACATTCCCATCTCTTTAACTTCAACACATATGTACATCCTTAGGCTCTTGCTGGCAGCAGGTAAAAGGACATTACAGAATTCTAGCTTCAGAAAAGTTGTCCCACTTCTTTGACAATATTTTTGAAGCAATCAATCTTCTAGAACCGTCCACCTTATCCATATGACTACAAATAGACCAGGGAGGAACGGTGGCACAAGTTGTGTGCTTATTTGAGACAAACTTTTAATATTGTTTTATAACAGTATGCAATATGTTAATTAAAAATAGTCAAATCTGCTTGATTTACTGATCATCCCATGACCTCATCTTTGTTTGCTTTTTGGTTTCTTATCATATCTTTTAGTTACTGTTCTTATAATGTGACTTTTTTATGTGAAATTCATACAAGTATTTGTAATGAATCGTTTTGCACTCTAGGTTGTCTACTTTCTTGAGATACTACATTTCCCAGAATCCCTCACTCACAGCCTCCCTCTCTCTGTCCATGATGGTTTCCAGTTCTTCGAAATGTCGCAGTTTAATCTCCAGCTTCTTCATTTGGGTCTCCACCAGCAGCGCCACGAGAGATTTGATCTTCCTCTCCTCCACCGCAGCCAGGTGCTACAAAGACAGGAGGAGGAGCTTAGAGAAGAGACCATTGGAAGCAGACCGGGAAGAGTGTGCTACAGGACACGGCTGGTTTACCTTGGCTTTGACAGCAGCAGCAGCGAGGGCAGACGCAGCGGCGGTGGCCAGGTTCCCCTCTCCCACGTCTCGCTCCACTTTAGCCTTCCTCTCTCCTTCGCTCTCCGCCTCTCTCTGCCCTTCCTCCGTGCCCTCCTTTCCATCCTTCTCCTTCTCCCCATCGCCTACAAGCGGGAACAAAGTTACATCTGTATCACCTTTCACACGGAACCTGTATTCACTGTGTCTGCTTCTTCTTACCCATCTCTGCCTCTGTTTTGTCCGCCTCCCTCTCTCCCTCTTGTTCTCTCCCTCTTTCTTCTTCCTTCTTCCCATTCTCTGGCTGCTTCTCCTCTTCCTCAGTTGCTCCATCTTTGTTCTCCTGCACGGGAAAGCAAACAGGGCACAATGAGCTTTGCAACCGCAGAACTCACAAATCAGAAATACAAAATAATGATCAACATGCGTCATACCTTGGCCTCCCTCTTTTCTTCACTTGGCTGGTTGTCACTCTTGCTTTCATCGCTGTTCTCATCTTTAAGACAAATGACTTATTATATTCCAGTGCAAAGTATGTTACATTTTGTAATGCTCTTCTGTGTGTGTGTGTGTGTGTGTGTGTGTGTGTGTGTGTGTGTGTGTGTGTGTGTGTGTGTGTGTGTGTGTGTGTGTGTGTGTCCGTCCTACCAGGTCTCTCCCCCTCCTCCAGGCCGGTGCCTGCGATGCCGCTCCCCTCCAGGCCGTACAGAGGGTCTTGTCGCCCGCTGACCCTTGCTGCCTCCTCCACCCTCCGGACATGAGCCTCCACGAGCGCCGCGGGAACCTCCTCCTTCATACGAGAAAACTCCTCTGAGAGGGAGGAAGACAGGACGAGGTTATCAGTGGAAGGGTAATCAATAACTACATTTATTGGAGACCTTGTAGGAAAAGTTTGGTATCTCTAACAGTAAGACGTGACAGGCAATGTTTATATAGTATGTGAAGCCGTTTATGGCAACTTGCCAGCAGATATATCTTCCTTATTGAATCCTTCCTATAGTCTTGATTTCACTTGTTAAAGGGTTTAGTTAATGCTTAAAGTCCTGGGTGCAAACTAAACCTAGGAAAACTGCTTTTATCTTTTGTGAGATACACTTATTTTGTAATGTTTTACGTTTCACAACATTCATCAAAATGTACCAATGTAACCGTTTTGAACTGTTTTCTGTTCTCTGGTTGTTGTTTTTATGTTTTATTGTGTTTACTACAGGTTTAGTATTTAAATACAAGTGGAATGAATAATGACCAGGAACATTTTAGTTTGAAATAAAAAATAAAACCCTCAAAAAATGAAATTCAAAATAAGCTTCTTCTCACCCAGAGCAGACTTGGCTGCAGCCGAGGCGACGCGGGGGTCGACGACCGAGGCGAGGAAGGCTACCGAGCTCATCACGGGGTTTCCTGCCTGGCTGAAAGGAACCGGCTGGAAGGCGAGCGGCCCCAGGGACGAGGAGTTTTCCTCCAGGTAAGGGTCTTCGATGGGCAGCCGCAAGAAGTGCAGGATGCACTCATCCTGCGTACGGCTGCCCACGTGTTCTGAGACCTTGTTCCAGTCGTCCTTGAACATCTCCAATCCCTGAAGGGAGTAGGGCAACATTTAACTTCACATGTTTACTTGTGAAGTGCATTCTAACACAATTACTTTTAGAATCATTTGTACCTCAAGTAGTAGAAGTGTTTCTTGTTCTGTCCACTCCCTCATAGAGCTCGCTGTACTCTTGCTCTGTGCAAAGACACCACCATTTGTTACTATGAGCAAACAATAACAGCAAACATTTTACCATCCCGCAGCTCCCTAGACTTGTACCTTCACAGGGCCCGTCTTCTTGCTGTACATGTCAGTCCTCAGCCCAAAGTTCTGCAGATCTGCTGGTTTCTCCTTCACTTTATCAGGGAAGGAGATCATCTGCTGGGTGGCCGGGGTCTACAGGTGCATAAGGTAACATAGGGACGTGTGTCAAAAATAAATACGAAGGGTTAGGGAAATGTTTGCAGCCTATGGCAAACAAAATACCAGAGTGTTATTGGTTCCACTTTCCTGATCAATGAGTTACTTGTATCAGAATACCATTTTTTAAAGTAACGCTCCCAACCCTGCATGTGTCTTTTTTGGTGTGGGTGTATATGTGGGTGTAAATGTGGACCTGGGACGTTTTGGGCTGCAGGGGAACCAGACTGGACGGAGTGTCTGCCAGGACGTGGAAGTGAGAGGTGGGTGGGGGGCCCATGGGTGTGGGTCTGCTCTCAGAGTCCACCTGGTAGTTGATGAGGCCCCACTGCTCCAGGAAGGCATGAACTCTGGACGTAAGAAGCACAGAGTGAGCACGCTGACGGCAGTTTGAGAAAACACGTGAGGTTGTGTTAGAAATATCCACCTGCACCTACCTCATGATGGCACAGACGTCCCCGGCCAGGTTCCTGCGGCAGGCGGTGGACGTCAGGTACTCCTGAGGGTTAAGTCTGTAGGTGTCAATCATGAAGTTCCTGTACGCCAGGTAACTGAAAGAAGCAGGTGCATAGAAAGATATTTCTGTAGTCCCACATGTGAATCATTATTTTGGTGTATTTAGTGGCATGAAAACATGTTATATTGGGATGTGTGCTGATGAAATACTTACATCTCCGGAGTTTTGGATTTGTTCTTCCCATTGAAGAACTCTGGCAGGGCTCTGCGCTCAATGGCATGAACACTGTGGGAAAACAATTACAACATGGTGAGGACTCAAAGCAGAAATACTAATAACTGACTGACCTTTGAGACATGTTACATCATTTGAAACAATATTGATACCAGCTGATTTCAACCCATGCTTCTTCACATGTCTGATGTCTGAATTGTATTATAACATTACAGATATCTTTACTTTCAGATTATCCCAAACATTCATACATGTCATGTTCACATATTAAACGTGTAACGTATCACCTAATGTTGTCTTACCATCTCCTACTACTTGGCATGTCTATCCTATGTCATATGCCTTTTTTGTTTGCACATGGAAGGTTATCCAGTGCAATAAGTGAAATGTGTGTATATGTAGATATTTGTATTTATCACTCAAACATTTTGTCCATTACTGTTGCATCGCAAATGTATCTTTCCTCACCTGTTGTAGTCGAACCAGGCAGCGTAGCTGGGTATGATGATGTGATGAGTCTGCTCGGTCACGTTGTCCTCGTGGAGGTCCGAGCCTTTCACTGGTTCACCCTTCACGCTTGGAGAGCCTTCCTCCTCCTCCTGTTAGAACACAAGCACACAGTCATGTTGATGTATAGCTTTACTGGCATCATGTTTCCATCTTTTCCTGCACTTTACAAACTGCCTTACCTTGCCTGTTGTTTCCATGGACTCATCCTCTTGCTCGTCTGTTCAAATCCAAAGATAAAGGTAAGTAATTATAAAACGGACTGCAGACGAATGACATTTGCTTATTATGAAATGGTTCACAGAGACAACAGTCATGTGAAAAACTATTTGATCTAATAAGAGAGAGACCCAGATCAAAGATAAAGTTATACAATGATATCTTATGACCTGATTTCATAAACAGACAATGAGGATCACAAAGCATTTAGAGGCGACCATTGTGAACTTCTGCTCACCCAAATCTGCTCCCCCCTTGACTGGAGTTGAATCCGAGTCTTTCTTAGTGTTATCTGCAAAAAGAAAGAATGTCAGCCAGAAGAAGACAACGACTCATTTAATGTCTAGAAAGTTAAAACTGAGGATAATTTATTATTATATTTAGGTGAGTTTTGAAAATAGGTGTACTTGTTTTAGGTGTTTTGAAAATAGGTGTACTTGTTTCAGGTGTTTTGAAAATAGGTGTACTTTTTTCATGTGTGTTTTGAAAATAGGTGTACTTGTTTCAGGTGTGTTTTGAAAATAGGTGTACTTGTTTTAGGTGTGTTTTGAAAATAGGTGTACTTGTTTCAGGTTTGTTTTGAAAATAGGTGTAATTGTTTCAGGTCTGTTTTGAAAACAAAGTGTACTTGTTTTAGGTGTGTTTTGAAAATAGGTGTACTTGTTTCAGGTGTGTTTTGAAAACGAAGTGTACTTGTTTTAGGTGTGTTTTGAAAATAGGTGTACTTGTTTCAGGTATGTTTTGAAAATAGGTGTACTTGTTTCAGGTGTGTTTTGAAAACGAAGTGTACTTGTTTTAGGTGTGTTTTGAAAATAGGTGTACTTGTTTTAGGTGTGTTTTGAAAACGAAGTGTACTTGTTTCAGGTGTGTTTTGAAAATAGGTGTACTTTTTTCAGGTGTGTTTTGAAAATAGGTGTACTTGTTTCAGGTGTGTTTTGAAAATAGGTGTACTTGTTTTAGGTGTGTTTTGAAAATAGGTGTACTTGTTTCAGGTGTGTTTTGAAAATAGGTGTACTTGTTTTAGGTGTATTTTGAAAATAGGTGTACTTGTTTCAGGTGTTTTGAAAATAGGTGTACTTGTTTCAGGTGTGTTTTGAAAACGAAGTGTACTTGTTTCAGGTGTGTTTTGAAAATAGGTGTACTTGTTTTAGGTGTGTTTTGAAAATAGGTGTACTTGTTTCAGGTGTGTTTTGAAAATAGGTGTACTTGTTTTAGGTGTGTTTTGAAAATAGGTGTACTTGTTTTAGGTGTGTTTTGAAAATAGGTGTACTTGTTTTAGGTGTGTTTTGAAAATAGGTGTACTTGTTTTAGGTGTTTTGAAAATAGGTGTACTTGTTTCAGGTGTGTTTTGAAAATAGGTGTACTTGTTTCAGGTGTTTTGAAAATAGGTGTACTTGTTTCAGGTGTGTTTTGAAAATAGGTGTACTTGTTTTAGGTGTGTTTTGAAAATAGGTGTACTTGTTTCAGGTGTGTTTTGAAAATAGGTGTACTTGTTTTAGGTGTGTTTTGAAAATAGGTATACTTGTTTCAGGTGTGTTTTGAAAATAGGTGTACTTGTTTTAGGTGTGTTTTGAAAATAGGTGTACTTGTTTTAGGTGTGTTTCCCTCTTCAGATGCTGGAACGGGTGAGGCTTCATCCAGGTCTTTGCTGGGGTCTTCCTGCTCCTCCTCCCTTTGGCCCCGTTTAGACTTGGTGTACGGGGTCGTTGGCCTGCTCACACAATAAAATTGAAATGAAATAAGTCCACACACACACACACACACACACACACACACACACACACACACACACTACATAAAGTCTCTGAAACAACTGGCCTTGCAACACAAAGCTCTTCAACGGCTGAAAGATAGATCGTTTCCTCAAGGCACTGACCCTTTTTTGGTATTCTTCTTCTTGCTCTCCTGAGGCGGGGGGGTGGGGGAGGGGGACGGCGACCTCTTCCTCTTCTTGGCGCTGCCTGGTTTCTTGTCCCTTCGCTCGTCTGGTGTGGTCACCTCATCTGTCAGGGTCTTGGCGGAGATCCTCTTCCTCTTTGGGCAGCCTTCGCCCACTTCATAGTCTTCCTCGTTCATCCACTCGTTATACTGGTCCAAGTCTAAAATCCACTTTGCATGGACCTGTGAAAAGAAAGTGTACAACAAACTTATTCCACAGTTCAATCAGGTAATAATGCACGTTTTCAGCCACTTATTCGAAATATCATCAACAGTCTATTTAACATTTAATGTCACAATGTAAGCTTCTATACATGGATTTGAATGCCTAATCTGGAAATGAAATTAACGTTATTTAAGCGTAGCAACAGCAGAGATTACTTATAGGGTGTTTTCAGATTTTCCTGTGCGTCCTCCACAGATTTAGATGCTTCACTGCTCTAATTATCATGTCCTAGTGAGTGCTTCATGATTTAAGAAAATGTAAAAGCAAAATGCTCTGTATAATTAATAAGAGCATCTCACTGTGCAATAATTTACAAGTAAGCGACAGAAAGTTCTCTCACTCTGGTAGGTTTTTATAGAGAGCGTTTGTTTGTTTGTTAAACTGGGCACGGATTTCAAAATGTTTGTATTGGATGACAGAAGAAATAGAGATAAGAAATAGCAAGCAACAACAAGTTGAGGAGGTAAATACCTTTCTGGGCTTTTCTGGGCTGGGAGGATCCTCCACTGTAGCCTCAATCTCACTGGATGGGATCCAGGTGTCATAACTAAGTGGTGAGAGGAGAAAGGTCAAAGGTCAGTTACAGGGTAATGACTCCACGTTTGTGCTTGTAAAAACATCTTGGGTAGAATAAGGGGCAACTTAAGCTTGTAGAGTTTATGGCAGTCTGAAGCTTAAAGAACGAAATAAGCAGATTCCCTTCACATTGCAGGAACCGTGTTATACTTACAAAAATGTTAAATTCTGATGTTCACCTACCCGTCAGGAAAATATCCCCAGTGGAGCAGCACTTGCTTGTCTCTCTTCATCACGGGACGAATCCATTCCTCTGGACCGAAAAGAGAAATGGATATTAGCCCAAAGCGAGCAGAATCACAGTGAATAAACTAACTGTGCTTAAAAAACAAAATGTGAGCCTCACCTTCCTCCAGGCTGGTGGGAATAGGAACGACAACATGGGAGCTGGAGGCCTTCTCCTCGGTCACTGAGCCCTGCAGATGAAGTCACCAGAAATATTGGTAAAGGCACAACAATTAGGATTTGTTGGTTTGTAAACAAAACATTCAGTGTTGGCACCAGCTCCCCATCTCTAGAGCACTGTTTCTCAAACGTTTTCATACCAAGGACCACTTAACCAATAAAAAAACACTCGCGGACCACCTAACTCCACAAATATCCAAAATCACATCGTTTTTCTAGAACAGATTACAAATCGCCTGAAAATGGTACAAACAAGTGGCAACATGTGTGATGAAAGTGTTGCGCTGGGCTACATCATGCAATCGAAAGTTAAACCTAAGCTCGCTCCATTGCAGAGATATTCTAGCGAGAGTGCGGAAAACTGGAATGTATTTATTTATTTAATGTGAAATGTTACCAATATACTCACGGACCACTAGGGGGCGCTCACGGACTACCAGTGGTCTGCGGACCACACTTTGAGAAGAACTGCTCTAGAGCAGTGGTTCCCAACCTGGGGGGGCGCCAAAGATCGCAGGGGGGGGTGCCAGGCCTCAGATGATTTGAGGCCAAATATCATATTTAGATTATTATTATTATTATTTGTTTTTGTACATGTAATTGTAACGCAATACATGATTGTCACTAAAACCCTTGTCTATACATTACAATAAAATATAAAAAATAATTGATAAATAATTTGAATACAAATTCAAGTTAGTAGCTATTAGGCATAAAGAGACAGAAATGTATAATTCTTTCTTTAATAGAAATATTTCTTCTGCCCGTAAAGTGTCCAAACCAGGCTTTTCTGGATAAGCGCATTTTTAAAACATAGTCATTGTCCATGCTGGTTTCAGTTGGATTATTTGTCACAGTTGCTCCGATCAGATCGGTCTCCTCCATTTTGTAGATTATTTACGACTTTTGAATCCACATAAACACGTCGGCAAAATCCGGCTTACTTTGAGCATGTGTTTTAAACAGTTCAATCCCTTTGTGAAATATTTCCACTTGCACCGTCCTTTAATTTCTTCATACAGCGGGAATCCAAATGAATTAATCCTGAGTCCAATAACCATCAGAGTCACTCCAATAGTGCTCCTTAATTACGCTTTCATCCTCCTTTAACAAAATACTTCACATTCATCCAGTTTCTGACAGTAGTTGTAGCATTTTGAGACTTTGAAAGTTTAAATACCGCTGTTGTGACTTTTAATAAACACAATAAAATCCACACCTGATGTCTTTTGATGATGTCTTTCAGTTTCCCGAGCAGCTTGGGCTCTATGTCAGAGCTCAGGTAGATGACTGGTCTGCTCAGGCAGTTGTTCTGAAATGAAAAAATACAACATATACGTGACTGAGTAAAACCCATACATTTAGAATGAGCAGGAAATATCTAAAAATATGAAATATTTAAATATTTAATATCATGTGATCTAAAACAAGAATCTGTGCATTGGAGCTCTTCAGATTAGGGGAGCTGGATGATTGTGTGGTGTAACTGCAGGACTGATTAAGTCCTTAAGTAGGATTACTGCTTAGGTCACATGACTGGGTGCAATTCATTATTTCTATCGGTAAAGCTCAGGCAGCCTGATTCTCCGACACTTCACAAATATCATGTAATCACAGGAGCACAGGAGTATTTTTCTTTGCCCTCATAAAGATCTGGTGCTTTATGCTAAAAACTAACAACATAAATACATGACCTGACTCCTAAAGCAGCCCACAACAGTTAATCTCTTACAGAACAATAACAATAGTGTTATTATAGCATGTTATATTAAATGTTGTCTTCATGTTGTTTAAGTGTGTGAAGTGAAATAAGCTTTATTTAATCTAACTTTTAAAAAACACTGCCATAACACAACAAAACATAAAAAATCAAATTGTATTTTTCGCTGTCTAGGTAAAGTGTGTCACAAACCTGGATAATGTATTAGGTGAACTCACCTGCACTAAGGACTTCTCGATGGTCATGAACATCTCAACATTTCGGTCCATCCTCGATGGATTCTGGAAGTCAAACCTGCGCCTACCAGGAAATTAGACTGGAGTTACACACGAAACGGCAACAAACAAAATTGTGTACTTGAAGCACTTAGATAGCATAGTTTATTTTCACTTTGTCTGTCCAGCAAACATTAATGCAAGCTAAAAAGAAAAGCCTTACCATCCTTGGTCACTCTTGAACTTGTAGGCAGCGGCCAGGATGTGGCAGAGAGATCCTCCTGACTTAAAGTCCAGAAAACACTTCATCTGAAGACACATGGATTTAAGAATAATGAATCAGCATGTAAAACACAGGGTTGCACATCAAAATGCAGTTTTTGCTTAGTCCATTATGTTACAGATAAAAACCATGACAAAACAGAACAAACCACAATATGTGTAGCAGTGCATTATTGAAGGCCATCTTTTGGAGGAATGTAAAACAAAACAATGGTATGGGCAGATAATATAAAGGGCATCGTTTACATCAAAACAATTTCAAAATGTATGTCTTTAAATTACACTGAGATAAAGAGACATACTGGCAGCTTGGTGAGCGGAGGGTTGCTGACATGGCGACCAAACACCTCCTCCTGGAACTGGAGCAGCTGGACCACCAGGCTGGACAGAGACTTGTTGGTGGGGGGCTCAGCCTGGATGTACTGAGGGGAAACAACACAGAGAGGCAGTCAGAGCAGGGCCACAAGGAGGGAACATGAACGTTAACTAGTGTGCTGATAGGCAGTGGTGGAAGCTGTTTTCAGAACTTTAAATTAAGTAAAAGAAGAAACACTACAGTGTGGAGATAGATCAAATCAAATAAGATCAAATGTTTGGTCTGTCACAAAGCAACAGCAATGTAGCTTTGAAAAGGATCACTGTCAAACATACAATGCACGCATAAGTAATGCATTTAAATCTAACTTGAGTAAAATAACGAGAGTTTTAGCATTAATATATTTCCTTAATTGCCTCAAGTAAAAATACACATTATGCAGAGTATTCCATTTATGAGTAATGTAGCATACATTGCACTACTGGATTATAATGTATTGATGTGTTCATCACCTAATGTTGCAGCTGTTAAAGGGGGATCCCAATTTAATCACTCACTATATTCCTAGGGAATTGAATCCACTATATATATGGAAATGTGTTGTTGGTTAATGTTTTGCATAATAATATAAACCTATAAAGTAACTAAAGCTACCAAAGGAATACAGGGGAGTAAACATTACATTATTTCCCTCTGAAACTCAAGAAGAGCAGAAGTATAAAGTAGTACTAAAATGGAAATACTAGTCAATAGAAGTATCTCTAATTTTCATTTAACTGCAGTAGTGGAGTTAATGTTCTGTATATTTCACCTTTTGCTCATAAATGCTGTGTGTGGTGAGATGTGCTGAAAAGTGGAGGGAACATTTCAATCTGCATTAATATTATCAATAACATAATGCTTTGTACATCCTAAATGGGGATTTAATGTTAAATATGGCCAGTTCCATCTTTAATAATGCATTGTTTTTAAATGAATAACCCCCTGATTGTATTCAAGAGCCTCAGTTTTGATCCAGATGGGCCACGGCTTCAGTCCGCGCGGCGGCAACATCTGGATCTGAGCTGCATTACCGTTAGCATTAGCTACCTAGCTAGCTAGCAGGCTGGCCGGCTTTACTCATCCCTTTTGCAAAATACCATCCTCACAGAACTGATTGTGAGCTGCCTTTTCATTTGTTCAGCTCCAATAGCCCTAAAGTGATTCCGCCATGCTCGGCCGCATCTCTTGCAGCTGCCGGCTCAGCATCCTTTTGTATCCCGGCTCAAACAGCTGGATGTTCTCCTCCTCTCTTTGTCACTGCCTCTGCCCAATAGGTAAGTGACCACATTTCAGGTGAAAATGTGAAACCTCAGCGTGTGTGGATACAAAACATGCGGTCAGTACCTTTTTGTAATTCTTTCCCAGCCAGACGCGGACATTATCAAACTGAGAAACGGTATCAGACGCTTCGAAATATTTTACATTTGGGCCGCCGTCTTTCTTCCGCACCGCCATCTTTGACTGCAGACAACTGGTCTGTGCTGCTCGCCGCCCAGCGGACACAGCGCGGTACTGCAGCGCCCGGCAGGGGTAATAACCATGGTAGTAACAGCCACTGTCCAGCAGGGGGCGTGCCTATGTAGAGAATGAGTTTCAAATTACTTCTTTAATGTTCAGGATGCTAGAGATTCAATTCAAAGGTTTTATTGTCATATGCACAAAGCTACAGTGTATAAATGGCAATGAAATTCTTCTGACCTGAGCTCCTCCAGCAATGCAACACATATAATAACATACAAAATAAAAAGTAGTGTAAAAAGTCTATAAAATATGATATGTACAAGAACAGAATATGAAATTAAATAATGCAAATTAATAAATTAAGATTTGCACACATATTGCAATACGTATTCAGTATATTTACAATTAAGCAAGACCAACAACTCATCAATGTTAAAAAACACGCTCTGCATTTTTTGTACTTTTTACAACACTCACTGCATGTACTTCATGCATAATGTATGTACCTACTTTGGATTCACATTTCCAAATCGACGTACATTAAACAAATTCATAGTTATCCATATCTTTATAGATCTAAAGTCCTTCAATTTGACTTTATATTGTTTTTTTCATTTTTTTCTTTCTTACAATACTTATTTTATTATCCTTGAGTAAACTTGTACCTTTCCCATCCTGTGTTTCACTCTTATTAGTGTTGTTGCTATGACACCAGCATTTGACTATAAGGATCAATAAAGGTTTATCTTATGTTATCTTGTAGTTTTGTGTTAAGGGTATTTGTCACTCACGCACAAATCCTCTTTTTCATAAAGTTATATTTCCATATATCATCTCATTCCCTTTCGCTTATTAAAATTGTGTTACTGTGTTAGATTAACATTAACATGCTTATTGTAGTTGTAAGTGCACTGTCTTGATGGAGCATATGTGTGGGCTGGACCTGTATTATAGGAAAGGAGTGAGCAGAGGATAGAGTTGTTGATTCTTGTTCTGTTTTCTGTGACTATCTGCCTCACCCTCTCAGAATTTCAGTTGCACGCGCTACTAAAGAGACGCGCTACCATGGAAACCAAACAATGGTGTAGCTGTATTAAAGTCCGAGTGGAAACAGTCCCGAGTAAATCGGATTTAGTCAGAAATCGGGAGAAATGCGGGAGAAATATGACCCCGGGAGGAAACCGGGAGAGGGCAATGAAATCGGGAGTCTCCCGCGAAAATCGGGAGGGTTGGCAAGTATGTCATTAACACATATGCATATAATGCTACATTTTATTGTCATTTTATGGATAGAATTTTGTGATTCTATCATCGTTTATATTACCATCATCATTGTTGCATTAGTGTTAACATGTTGGTGGACCTTATTTGAACTTGCATGTGCTGCTGGGTAGTATAATCTTTACATCAAAAGTGATTGTGATTTACAGTATATGAAAAATACAAAAATGTAAAGGCATCTGTAATTATACCAGTTAGATACTGTAGATGTGTGCAAAAGTATTTAATTTTTTCAAATATATATTTATGTATATATATATATATATAAATATAAAGTTAAGTGCAAATAGAAAAACATGAAAGTATAGTTGGAGCATAAAGGGCCACAAGATGGTAGTAGTGCTGAGCAAGAGTAAATCTATTTCTAGCTGCTTATTACATTTTCTCTTTTTTTGTGTGTTTTACTTTGGTAACCTGTTCTTGGCTTGTTCTTCCCATGGTTCTTCCATGTCCTTTCCAAGATTGACATTCAAATAATGAACAATGTATTAAGAAAAAAGAAAAGAAAAAGCATTTGGCCCTGAGATGTTTTGTCTACAATCTAACTTGATGCCCCGTTTGTACTTGCAGAGAAAAAGCGACAACACAGTAAATTCAATGTAATCTAAATCGAACTCACTCAGCATCTTCACAGGGACGATCTTCAGTGGCAGTGAGTGCACATATTTCAGGTATCTGTCCGACATGTCCTGCTATCAATTACTTATTTTGATTGCATCCGACCTGAACTATTTGTTCTCTTCAAAACGTATGAAGTTCATTTCACAATTTTCACAAAATTCAGTTATACAGGAACAATGCGCTATATGTCTTGCTAATGATTTCATTTCATTTCATTTCAAACCTTTATTTAACCAGATTGGGCCCATTGAGATCATAGATCTGTTTTTCAAGGGAGACCTGCAGCAAATAGGTTCCACACATAGACTGTATATTTCCACATGAAACATAAAACAAAATAACATATATTTTGAGTTCAGGAGTCATATTGTGGCAGCAGCAGGAGAAGTGATGCCGTCTTATAGTGTAGGTGTAATTCCTTAAGTGTTTCTGGCTAAATTAAACACATGTTCTTTCTTCATCTGGCTTATAAATACATAGAATGTGTGAGGAACAAAATAAACAAAGGGATGGGATAATAACCAAATTTGCATTTGACTTTTTAAGTTATATTGTTCTAAACCTGAGGATGTGGGTCCCTATGAAGGGCTCACATATTTAATCTCAGTTGTCTTTGAATGATTAACACAATGAGAATTTTCTTGATACAAAACATTGATGTGATTTGTTTACACTCAAACTTGAATGTTTTTTAAAGACTGGATCATTTTCTCTTCAGGCCACCAATTAATTCAAATATATCAATGATGGAACTGCACACAATTCATCGGCATGTGCAACATTGACCAACTCTGCAGTCTTTCACTTTCAGATCATTATCTCAATTATGTTAAATATTGTCTTGCAGTCATCATTCAGTTTGATATCTGCAAATAATCCTGATTGGGTTAACAGGTACATACCTCCAGTTACTGCAACAGGTGAATAAGGTAAATGACAGACCTAAAAAAAAAAAGGCATGCTCTGGCACAGGCTTATTCTATTATGTCCAAACAAATTCAAATCATACAATGCGATATATTATTAAATATGTTTGAAAAACAAAGTAAAATACCTAATGCAAGCAGTGCCTATAGTCTGTAGGGAAATCTGTACCATGCATTACATTAAAAGAATATCACAGGATGACACATGTCTCCCCATAATGACTTACTCGAGAAAAATACTTTGTTTAAAAGTCATAGCAACTAGAAATTCAGCAGACATGAGAGTACCGAAATAACTGCCTTCATGTCTCTGACCTTTTAACTGGCTCTGTTAGTCAGAGGCTCAAATTAACCCTCGTTAACAGAGAATAGGTGTTTGTGTGTGTGTGTGTGTGTGTGTGTGTGTGTGTGTGTGTGTGTGTGTGTGTGTGTGTGTGTGTGTGTGTGTGTGTGTGTGTGTGTGTGTGTGTGTGTGTGTGTGTGTGTGTGTGTGTGTGTGTGTGTGTGTGTGTGTGTGTGTGTGTGTGTGTGTGTGTGCATGTGAATGTGAATGTGTGTATCTTACATGACCCAGGCTAATTTGTTAAAGTCTAGAGACAACATAGAAGAGAGTAGTGCTTCTTGAACTAGTATTCCTCAGGCTGTCTGTGTGTTTGTATTTGCTCATGAGCGTGTGTATTTGTGTGTGTGTGTTGTTCACCCGTCTGTGCTGAAGGAGAGAGAGTGAAGCCTATTGATTATTTTAATCCTCCTATTTGTGAGTCTGTGATCCTCTCTGCTCAGCCTTCCACAGGGGGATTGCTAATGGGGCTGAACGCTTCCCTCCTCAGCCCTCTCTCCCTGTCCAATTAACTTAACGCTGGAATCTGCGAGGAGGGAGCTCTGGGACTCGGAGGGTATAGTGCTGGAGGGGGGTGTGGACACACTGCTGAGATACATCCACCCCCCAGTCCAACATCTCCCAAACCTCTCGTTTGCACCACACGGCGAGAAGCTCAGCATCCAGAATAGTATTACCTCTCACCTTTAATTAAAGATCTATCTGCTTGTTTGATGCTGGCGAGGTGAGAACACGCTTCAGCCAGTGTTTCATTTTCACAGGGTGGCTTTGCAGAGGATAAAAGCATCACTAGGTGAAGAAGCAATTCGTACAATGTGAGAGCCGCCCTCAAACAAGCTGCTGCAGCTGTAGTTCTGTCAGATCTTACATATCAATAAGTATTTGTCCAATTACTGTAAAGGTTCAACTGTCTCTTGAAGCCTGGATCCAGAAAACCAAACCTTTGATTTTTGACTCGTTATTTAAAAGGTTTTACATTAAAAAATATATACATTTCATACGTTATATTAATTAGGGGGCATCTGAAGAACTTTACAGACACGTTCAACTGCTATTGTGTAAATTATTATTTCATTAGTGCAAAAAAATGTGTTAACAATTTGAAAAAAGGAAACAAGCACCCGGGGTGTAATGCACATTTACCTGTTGCACAATTCTTTAAAATGGAGGGTTCTGTATATAATAGCAAGAACTCAAGATAAAGTTGGCCCTAAATGTCTATTATACAAAATGCAGATATTAAAATACCACAACAAAAAAAACAGATACAAAAAAACTGGCCCAAATAGACAATTGAGATGAGATGAACTGATTCTGTTTTGTTAGAGAAGGGCTTCATTATTGGCAAAGCATTAATGGCACATTAATAGCAATGAGTCAAGAAACTGTTAGGTTTAGGAACCTTTATTAGATGGATTTATTTTGGCAGACTTTGAACTCCCGTTAATTGTAACTGCCCGGTTAGAATGGATTAGTTAAAAAAAATATATATATATATGTTTGTTAATGCAGCAACATTAGCGTTAATATAAATCTACAGATATTGAACAGCACATTGTGTAGCTATTAAACACTTACCTGTGGGCCTGTTTCTAACTTCCAGGGTGTGCTATTAAAAGATTCCCCGGAGAAACCAACACCTGTTTATCGTTCCGGTAGGGTCACACCAAGCAGCATTGAGAAGGGGATCGTGAATAAATATTAAATGTATGTATGGTAACTTTCTTGTCGTTTTCTATAATTATGTTAATTAATAATGTTGACTATTTCTGATGTCATGTTTATTCATGTAAGACTTGTGTTTCGTTATTACATGTCAATTTAAAAGATAATTTTGCCAGTAAAAAACAATTTTTTTTGTGTGAAACGCTGAATGAACTACATCTCTGGTCTCCCACAACAACACACGTCACCAAGATGGCCCTCACTACTGTCTTGCTAAACAAGGGGATTGGCTACCCTCACTATCATATCTATGCTCACTATCACCACAATGAAACACGTCCAGGAGAATGTCATGCAAAGCTGCCTGCCTTCCTTTGATTCTCTCTGAACTGCCTGGTCTTTTTAATGTTTAATGTCAACCATTTGTGCAGATAGCATGAAGTAGAAAAAGATTGCAGATGTTAATGTGCGTTAGTTTCAGTGAATAATTCTACAGAAAAGGTGGAATCTGGGTGATACAAATCTGCTGAAATATATTCCTTCTAAACACATCTAAAACTTGCTAAATAGCAGCAACTAACTCTTAACTTGATGAATCCACAACAAGTAGAGCTTAAAGTATTTTTATTATTTGTATACATTATACAAAGCTTATTTACATAGGAATGTCACTGGTGTTTCGTGTTACCAGGAAGAAGAGTAACACCAGTGACGGTAACACCAGTGACAAGTTGGAGAAAACACTACCATTTTAACAAAATGGCTGCAATGTGTCAGACCAAATATGGCTTCAGTCAATATCAAAATCGTTTAACTCTTCAATACAATACATTTTCCCATTCAAATGTTCAGGGCTATGACATTAGTAACACTAATGACTTGAAAGACGCACGTAACATTTTAAGATAAAATGACACCATTAACAAACAAAGTAAGAAGTATCTGACTTTCCTTATGTCTTTGTCCATTGCACTGCCTCAGATCTCTTGTTACAGGTGGCACTTCAGAGACAGTACATTACTTCAAAATAAAAGCGTTTTGTGTAGCAGTAACACCAATGACGTAATTTTGTGTGACTGACATTTATTGGATATTATTAATAATAATTTGCGGTTTTTTTTTTTTTACCATTTCAGTGTTATATTTAATGTATGTAATGTTATGTAAATATGAATGAGATGTATTTATTGAAATATATATATTTTAAATGAAAACTATAGGCTCCACTTCCATGTATGATGAAGGTGACAAAGCAGTTCCTTGAACTTGGCATTTTAAATAAATTGCAATTTATGTATAAAACAATTTTTTTCATTTTTTTATGTAGTGCCATTGCAAAGACAATCTCTATTTATTCAACATATATAATGAATGTGAGTATTAGGTCAACGTCATGTATTTAGGTGTCTGAAAAAGTAAGTGACAGTACTTCCACCTTTTCTGTAGAATGACCCTGGTAGCATTTCTCCCCCGGGCTTAAATGGTGTATTATAGAATGATCACAGCGGTGTGACAGTACTCTTCAAAGGGTTCACGAAATATGACTACTACTCTTACTGTTTAACATTTTGGGTTACTTAATGTTACTTCATGTTAAGGCTAATACAAATGACAAGGCTAAGGCTGTAATGCTAACTAACGTGCTTGCTACTAGCTAGGTAACTTGATCCAGCCACTCCTGGTCCTTTCATCAGACGGGAACGGAAGCGAAAGAACGAGCAAGACCCATTGTTGGTATGATAACAACTTGGTACTAAGCACACAGGCATCTCGTTAGTTATCTTAGCTATCTCAAAAACAAAAAACAATTGTGTAGTTTGTAGTCTTTCTAGTTGCGTATTTTTTTAAATGTTATATTTCAACAGTTTTACGACAAACTGTGACTTTTTTGACATGGAAATTATTTTTTTAAGATTGACAAACATCAATGTGTAATTCGTGGCACAATTCAAACGGGATCGAAAGATAAGTTTTCTCTCTCCGTAGACTTCAGACTTCAATCCATAATTTTTCCGAAATAAGGTCCCATGGACCGGAAGTAGATGGGCGTGACTTCGCCACTATATAACGCTGCACATTCTAACAGTGCTATATTCCATGATTTAAAAAAAAAGCTTTTGCATCAAATGGGAGGAGAACTTCACACAAATTGTGTTTGTTAGCAGTGTATCATTTACTTTTTCTTTATTTTGTTCTCGTTTTGGTCCGCTTTAATTAAACACAATTAATAAATGAACATCTATGCTTGTTTTTTCCAGAATGGCCCTGAAATGCTGTATCAAATTAAAATGTTTTAAAGGTCTTTATGTTAATTATATATCAATCAAGCAAATAAGTTGGGTACTTGGATGACCTTTTTGCTTTTCTTTGCCCCCCCCCCCCCCCCTTTTTGCTTCATTGTTTATTTGTCTTTAAGTTGTTAACTTAAGCATCTTAATACCAATGGCAAAATGATGTCCAAAAAGTCAGATGATGTAACTTATTATTTATTTTAAATGAGGAAACAAAGATATGCCTTATGTTTATTGTTTGGCTCTTGTTTAAAGTAATATAAGATATTTGTCAGCTGTTTTCATATCTGAACCTCGCTCTGTGATAGGTTTGACAAAAGCTGATAAAATCTTAAGGTGGTTGTAGAACCAAATACAGACCCTGAGCAGTGTGTGAAGCTATCTGGATATAAGATGTAAAGTACAAGGAAAGAATAAGACAAGCACCTGATTTACAGCAGTGACAGAAAAATAATTTCAGAATTGTCTTTTTTTTTTAATTGTGTTTCAGCATTAGAGAATGGGTAGAGGGCAGAGAAAATGTTGATTTCATACATAACAAATACACACAACTCAGCTTGCAAAGTACAGCAACATGAACCCAGACTGCTCGTGAACAAAGGTAACAGCGCCATAAAAACACACACAGTAGAATGCAGCATGACACAGATTATGTAAAGTCACTCATGATAAATGTATTTTGTACATCACAACATTTGGAGGGGATTTCAGTCACAGTACAAGAATAATCGTAAAAGCCCACACCCAAGTCTCATTGAGGTACAGTCATGCTATCAGGCTTCAAAGCTGGATCTGTGTGACTCGTTGGGCCAAGTTTTCTTCCATTGGCACTTAAACTACTATAAACCTAGGAGTTTTATATTACACCCATTTAAGCATTATATTATGGAAAAAAATAGAATTGCTATACATAATAATTTGGTTACATCTACCTATTTATAACTTGACTGGATGCAACCTTTGATCAACACAGTGACATGCATCTGTTGTTCCCATAGGTGTTTCCCACCAACCAAACAAAGCCTGGTCCCCATTTGGGCTTTTATTTACAGCAGTTACATCCAGTGACATACATATATTCACCATCATGGGCCTCAGTTAGCTTCTGCATTTCTTAAAGTTGTTGACAAGATTTGCATGGACTGTTGCAGAGGTTTTCAATGGAAATCCTCATCAGATTTATTATTGTACCAGTTTGTTTGCATGTCTCATGTATAAGAATGAAAAATATAGTGTAAGGCACGGAAAACCTATGGTTATGGCGTATGACAGTATAACATCAAGAGTCACATGCATTTTAAAATATATCCTTATATGGGTTACTTACTAGTACAATTAAAGAAATAGCTTGACACTTTATTTATTTGTTTTTTTGCAGAGTTAGATGAGATACAAGTTTAATATCCGTAAAGTTAATAGGAAGTGTCAGCTAGCATCCGGCTAGCTTAGCTTAGCACAAAGACCTTTAAAAGATATGCCAACCATTACAAATGTTTGTTTCTATTTTTTTGTTGTTGTACGAATTGAACAGACAACGTAGGCATCAGACTTTCAAAAGTCCCAGGCAAGCTAATTCTACAACCTTTCCAATGCTTGATAGCAGTTTATGTTTATGAGGGGAAACTCAGGCAGCTATCTAAGCTTCACAGTTTATCTTGCAAGAACCTACAGAACGTTCTGGTCTAACGCTGCCTGCGTCATAACTTAGTTGGTGGTGTTGTATGAATTTGGAGAAATCAAACCACTTTTTTTCTACTATAACCCAGCCTTTACAGTGAATGGGCCGAATCGGATTGATATCAATGTTCTCATCCAACTCCCGGCAAGAAAACAAACAAGCTTTTTTTCACACAAGGTTAAACTATTTCAGCAAAGTCGTACAGCAAACTGTGGATGGCAGATGTGAGTGTGACTTACAGATGAGGCTGCAGAGGAAGCCGCAGCTCATTAGCAGGACATCATGAGGCTCTGCTATGAGCTCTGGCTCAGGGAAAATCTCAAAGCTAAACCTCAGTATCGATATACTGTGTGTGTTAAGGGACTGTTACCAACAACCTGACACCCCCTCCCTTAACAGGAGCCAGAGACTGTGCAAGTCAAACTAACAGCTATGTGATGCTTTTACACCCCAACACAAACTGAAGGGTAAACACACGCGTACGCTCGCTCACAGGCATGAACACAGACATACTGCACACTGGATTATGTTCATGGTGTTGGCTGTATTATCAGCTAGGATCAATATATTCATGAGTTTTCTCGTTTGGAAATCCCTCTCACAGTGAAGGCGAGAAGCTGCAGTCGCACTTCGATTTACAGTCTACATTCAGAGATCATTTCAGTCGATTTCAGACCGATGGCTGAAATGGTCATCTTTTCTCAGCGCAACAACTGATAGGTAGAGTTCTATACATGTGAGCACCTCTCGTGTGAGTGTGTACAAGCTGATTGTGCATGTGAAACAGATGCGAGCCATTTGTTTTAGCCATGCTTACACATACTGTACATGGCACAGAATAATGATTACACAAGTGTGTATCAGAAGTAAATGTTAACTGGTAATATATACAATACTATATTCATTTTAACATACATTGTCTATTTGTTAATTGTGTTTGTGGTATTACATGTTTTGTGTATTTAACAGCATTGAAATGACAAATTACATCATGGCGTCATGGTGGTGTTAGATGCAGAAAGGGGAGGAAACGTTTTGCTTGATAACAGAGAGAGAGTATATAAATGTGGGTATACTGTCAGTCGGGGTAGATGAGGAAGCCAGAGAAGGTGCTGTATTTGTTGGTGTTCCCGCCGTGAACCTTTCCCCCATCCAGCTGCACACACACTTCGTCCCCCACATCCAGGTGCAGGATGACACTGTTGGAGGCATAGTCGTAGTTCTGATCTGCATCTTGAGCGATTGCACTGGCCCTCACCTGAGACAAAGAGGAAAGAATGTGTTAACAGGCTGCTAAAGAAAAACTAATAGAAATATGGAAAAAAAAGAAAGTTGATAACCATGTCATGTGGAGGTTAGTTGGCATTTCAAGCCGTTATTATGAAGGCAGAGAGATACTGTATATAACTAGGGTCTGGAGGTGCTGTGGCTGACAGTCGATATCTATCAATATCTTCAGCTCTGACTGTTCATATGAAAAAGAGTTAATGATTTTTGCCCAATTCTAGTTTTAATAGCTTGAAAAACTTCTCTAACAGCACAGAATTTGATGGGAAAACGCAATTCTCCACTGACATAATTTCTTTAGTCTGAGCTACTTTTTGAAGTGAAATGTAATATAGAGTTAGAGCCTCGGCATGAAAATGTGAGGCAGGTTACTTTGTGAAGGCAAAACAACTCAGCTACTACTAGCTACTCTTTACAAACACTATTTCATATTATTTACATTCTCTACAACTTCTTCTTTAGAAATGTCATATCAATAAAGTTCATTCAAATAAAAAATGTATTGCAATAAAATACACAAATACATCAATGCTACACTTTGATGTAGATTTTGCATTTAGCTTTGACGTATATAGATGCATTCACGGCTATTATCTTGAATAAATATGAATGATTGATTTTTACTGGCTAGTTAGCTAGCAATATTTCATTAGGGAAATTGATTGATCAGTCTCATCCATATGTCCGTACGAGCCTCTGCTCCCATAATCCTCTCTGCTGAATCTCAGCTCCTCTTGTAGCCCCAATACACTTATGATCACTTGCAAAGGAGGCATGTTCACTACAGCTATCTAAATGTTAATTGCTGGTTTGAGGAGATAGTCATGGCAGAAATATGGATTAGTATGTAACATTAAGAAAGTATGTATCCATATATACAGTGATTTAACGCAAAGTGGTTATTAAGAATAATCCTAATTGAAACAGGAAATGTTTAAGATTAAGTGTTTTATTTCACAGGCTGATGACTTTAATAGGTTTATTTTTTTCATCTATGACCCTAAAACCAGTGTGTTCATGTTATCTGGATGTTTCTGGTGCCATTTTATTTCCTGTTTCATTCTGTGATCTTGGTGTAATGTCATCAGTACAGATGCCTTCCTGTCCACTGGTTAGATAGATGAGATGTGCACTGATCTCTGGCCTCAAACCTCTATCTGAGAGCACAACCTTTCTTAGCCGCCATCAATTTTCTAGAGGATTGTTGCTCTCACACCTGATCCACCTGTAGCAGAGGAGAGGCTGATGGGGATTGCAGGAAGGGCATCAGGGAGGACATCAGTTCATTCATGGAGCAATATCAGTAAACACAATGAGCGTGCAGACATACACCCACTGGGTGCTGATATCTGGATAGTTTTGGTTGCAGCTAGTTTCAACAATTGTTTATTAGCTACCAACTATTTCAGGCAATTATGGTATTCAGTTTTCTAAGGTTGGCATATTTTCACCTTTTCGCTGGTGAACTTAATTGTAAACAGTTACCTATTTGTCATGGATATGGAGCAACATGAGCATGAATGTGTGCCCCTGATTAATCATATCCTATACATTTAGCTCTACTCTTCACCAACTCCTGAGAAAAATATCTGGCTCCTTGGCTGCTAAATAATTCTCTAGGTTTACCAGCAACTTTTTGACCAGCCTGCTACAGCCTCAGATTTTGCTGGTGATAATGAACCAGTGAGCTGAAACTTACAAAAATGCTTCACAGCCATACGTGGAAAATGTTATGTGGTACAGAAAGCGGCTTGACAATTTGATGAAACAAAATGTTATCTGGCCACCTATAACTAAAATAGATGTACAGCGAGCGAGTGAGTGGCAGTGAGCAGTTTAAATTGGTTAACATCACCGTTATCTTTGAGTTTTTAAATAACATGAGGAAACTGTCTGAAACACATTTAAATATGACAAAAAATGAATTAATATACAGTATATATGTTCATCTAAACATGAAAAATACACATTTGCAAGGACAAAGAGGGTTGAATGACACCACACCCTCAAAATGACCAATCAATGTAATCAACACCACACAGTTACAACCAAAGCCTGCTATTGTCAGCTTCATAAACTGCCATTCAGGTCTGCCATACAGCAATTGCTGGTATTCAAAACAAACAAACTGAAGATGCATCATCTAGTGTGAAGAACACACAACCTGGAGCCTGACACAATTTTAAAAAGTAATACCGTCTGATGAGCCATTCTTCACGCTTTTATCTCCATCTGGACAGGTTTATGTGGGAGGATGTCTGATTAAAACATTGGATTGAACTTGATGCTGGAGCTGTAATGGTAGTACCAGCTGTTAAAAAGGAAGTCGTTACATCTGAGGATTACCACACGTGTTTACATAGCACTTAACACAAATATGATACCGCAGAACTAATGATGTCTGCATAGTCCAAGATCATAATGTTCCCATACATGTTGCTCTTAAGAAGAGGTTTCATTATGACCTAAATCAAAGAAACACCTGCATTAGCCTTCCCAGTCCTAATGTTTTACACAAAAGATGTGCAAAAAGCTTTTTCTTTATTCATCATGAAGGTGTTTCTGTTAAATTCCAAGATGTTTTCGCATCAAATAAGCAAATCTGATAATAAATTGAACTATCATTTGGTAAGTAAGCAACTATTCAAGCAGACGATCCATTTAATACTGGAAAATAAAGTACACAAGCACATACATATTAATGAATGCAAATAGGATGCCCTCACTCTATCCTTGTCTCCTGCTCTCGTCCATCATCTCCACCAGTCATCAATAGGACAAATGAAGAAAGACCAAACAACACATTTTTCCTCATCCTCCATTAAATGGTGATTTTTTTTCTCCCACCCATTTAATCAATTCAACGCTATATATTTATCCATACAGGCGTTTCTACCACGTAAAGAAGGTGAACATTTTTATTCCACCTGGGGACAGAAATGAATTGGTGCATTTCCTTTGTTTTAATTCAACTCACATCACTCCATTAATTGTTGTCTCTCGCTCCACACCTCACACCCCTTCCATCACCTCTTTCCCATTTGCAACCCCAACGCTATCTCTTCATTCTGGACCCATCTATCCATCTTTTTGTGTCCTTACACTCCAATTAGATGCAGGTCACGTACACATTTTCTCTCCCCCGCCATGGCAGTGTTGGCGGGAGAAGCGACTAAGTGTGTCCCTGTCCGGTCTAAATCGGATTGATTAACGGCGTGCTGCTGTGGCAGGTCTCCTGAGGACCCCTACATCCCTCCCCACATCCCCCTCTGCAGCATCCCTCACCCCTCCCTACGCCAAAATACGTCAGGGTGGGCTATACATGGCTGCAGGCTACGGTAATTGGTAGTCGGATAGCCATGGCAGCTCCCGGAATAATAAGTCCAACTCCTCAATAACTTCATACAATCACAATAAATGGGGGCACAGGATAGGCTACGTTGGTCAAATGGGCCCATGAAACACTAGCAAGGGGTCACGATAAGATCCCTACATGCACACACACACACACACACACACACACACACACACACACACACACACACACACACACACACACACACACACACACACACACATACACACACACACACACACACACACACACACACACATACACACACACACACACACACACACACACACACACACACACACACACACACTCCATCTCACTCTCCCTTTACATCAGCTCTCTTTGTGTTTTATGAATCTCAAGTGAACACCTGAATAAAACCATGCAGCATACAGTATGAGACATTTGTTATTTTACTGTTGGACTGTTTTGCTCTGGAGGGACTGAACAGCTCCCCTGAGTAGACCTAATAGGTTTTAGGAAAAATATAACAGCAAAGAGATTCTGACATCTTGTACGTCCAACATCTGTCTACATGGTTGAACGGCAGGATTCCCCTGACAGTATAGACTCTAGAGTTAGAGGCTGACAGGCTGCTGTAACCTGCTACAAATACAGACAATATGCAGTTACAATTAAAAGCTGGTTTTCCTCTCTGCATGTGCATACATAAATGGATTTATCTTAATAAGTCTGTGATAAATGTCCGAAACAAAGAAGATCGTACCATTTTCAAACATGAGTAAACTATATAAAAACAAAGATACAATAAGATCAGACTGCTGGGTTCTGCCTACTCGTATGTTTAAGGGTCCTATAGGTTGCAGCAGTGATATTCACACCACCTCATTGAAATGGCCTATTAAACGTGAACATCAGCTAATTATATTTGCCAGCCAAAAGGACAGAATGTTATTTATGGCTTGTTATGGTTGACTTCATTATAAGACACCCAGGTTTACTTTTCCTCTACTCCACTAGACAGTGGAGATGCTGACATTTAGTGTGTTATGTTTATGATTAATTCATGGTTGCATTCCCCCTATTTATAATACCCCAATGGACAATGTAGCTACTTTATACATTTAATGCACATATTTGTAAGAGTGTGGCATTTAAGATATTATCACAGTCATCAAAATGAGTTGATAATGAAATGATCTGCATAAAAGTGCTTGAAGAACAAGACTACAAGATTATTTTTTATTTATTAAAAAAACAAATATATGTTTACATAATTTGACCATTGTAAAATGGACCATGAGTAGAAAGGGAGAACTGTGCCGTAGTATAATTTAGTTGTATTTACTGTACTTGAGTATTTTGATTTTATGCTGCTTTATACCGTCCTACTTTTAATGCAATTAATTCTCGTGAATACGATTTTACAATAAAACAATAAATGTATAAAATCTGGTGCGTTATCATAATTATATTACATAGCAGTATCTAAAGTAAACCCAGCTCCACCTCAATCAGCTACAACAGTTTAATGCAATCATACATCAGTATTATATTAGGAATCTAGTCATTAATATAATTCCCAGGGGTCATTTTCCTCAGCATACTTTAACTGTGATACTGTACACTGTAGGTATCCAACAAATGTATCTAACTGATCTTAATTTTACCGATTGCCTTAAAAAAAGACTTAAATGTAGCTAAGCTTAAGATTTTTAAGATCTTTTGCTTCCTGCTTTTGAGTCTTGGTAATATATTATAATTTCTTTGACCAAGCCGGAGCCTTTGACATAGCAGAGCTGCAGGTCCGGCTGTCAGAAACAATCACAGTGAAATCCTTTTTTCTCAAAGTGTGCAGGAAGCGCACCGGGGCTTTGAGAGTGAAAACAAGAGGGAAAGGCAAATCAGGATTATTGTCAACAGCGGCGGAGATTGATAGCGACAAGGGAGTGAGTTTCTGTCTGTTGGCTCAATGCTGTTCTGACTTGATCTGCTGCTGTTGGGGAGAAGGGAGACCCGCGGGACAATAGAGAAGATTACACTGCCTCCGCTTTTGATTAGGGGCCAACACTAAATGGGGAGAGAGCGGTGGAGAGGACTGAGAAAGGTGTAAGAGTGAGAGGAAATTGACAGCGTAGAAATAATTCACAGACGGTGCTAAATGCTCAATAAAGTCTACATTTCAGCTGTGTGCCACTGATTTGTGTGACGTTTTTAAGGGCTGACATACTGTATTTCAAATTTATTCGACCAAAGATGTTCATCATTTTGATGTGTATCGACCCAATATCAAAGTGTGTTCATAATGTTTATGTCTGAGCTTTGTCTCAGAGAAAAATGATTGGAAGTAGGGCGTGGATAAGAAAGAAAAAGAACGATATGTAGTTTTGAAAAAAAAACAAGGGTGTAAAAGCAGACATTTGTACAAGAACACTTTCACAGGCAAGCAGCTGCACACTCCTTTAACAGTCTAAGCACATGATTCGGGTAAAGAAAGCCAAAGTTGAGGGGGGCTTTGAGTGATGGGGAGGGAGCCTGTTGGATAACAAACTGATCAAGCATGCCTGCTTTAGAGGAAGGGTGGGTATAAATGAGGTTGGGGAGGCTGCTGTCCATGTAGTGTGTTATTTTTTCAGTTTTGTTTTGTTTCTCGGTGGTGCCTTGATCCTCTGGTAATAAAACTGACAGGATTCATTCACTGTGATGTACAGACCTCTCAGAGCAGAGCGAGGCGATTGAGACGGGGTCTCTTAAACTTACCTGAGGGACCTCTAAGGGTAAACTGGGAGAGAGAAGAAGGGCAATTGAAATGGCCCTTTTTGTAAAAGCTGCTCTGTTCTCCTCCCCCATTGTGCAGCCAGAGGTACCCTGCTTCTATTATGCAGGTCAGCATGTAACCCTTCTCCTGCACTGCAGACTCACACACTAATTGGCATACTAAATGTTAATATTTTTGCCATGACACTCAAGACCCAAGGTGTCAAGATGTTGATTAAAAAGTCTCTAATTGGCTCTAGACTGAAACCTTTGAGGGTAGAGGAGATGCCTTAATTGGATATAAATGGATTTTGTAGACGGCCAACCTGCAGAGCATCAGCCTGATCCAAATCTTCAGCCCCTGAGTTAAATTATAGTATTCCTTTATGACATATTGTTTACTGCCTTTTTATTAGCTCCGTGTTTGTTTTACAAATGCACAGGGACACAAAGTGCGATACTAGTTCATTATAAAAGAGCTGTTTCAGGTCAGACGTTTATATCTCTCTAATTCTAATTTACATGCACTTAAACATTTTTATAATCCAATATACATGTTTCCTTTGTTCATGTTACCTTGTCCTTATCAAACACTGAAACACTGCTGTTTGTAAAAGGGAGAAAATTCTGCTGCTTAATAATGAGGGGAAATAATGATATAATGTGGAAGCAATAGGAAAGCACAACAAAGGCTCGACAAAACACGGTTACAACCAACCGAGTTGTTTTAGTCGGTGGAATATAATGCCTGAGACCATTATAAGGAAAACAGATAGTCAAATAATGGCTGTGTGCATGAACATGTGCATAAATGTGTGTGTACTCAGAGAGAAAGACAGGAAGACAAAACAAGGGCAAGCTGCAGGATATATGGGAGGACGCGTTCTGTTTGCTCTACAAGAAATGATGTCTGAAAGGAAAAACACTCATCCTTTATCACAGAATGTTCCCCATTATAATGTGAGGCCATTGTGCCTGACACATAAGCAATGCACCACTAAAATTTATTTTATTATTAATTAATCTCAAGATTGTTGGAGAAGAAAAAAACACAGCTACCAAAAAGTAAAATGAATGAGTGCCACATGAGGCCCATGTTAACACCTTTTCTGACAGATTATAATCAGGAGCCTTCACTTCTCACTGGAGCTGCCTCACACCTACATACCGGAGGCGAGCTGTTCCTTGCCTCTAATTGAGTCCAAACTTGTCATCGCCACAACTTGTGTATTTAATTATGTAATTAGCTCATAGATCTTATTAGCTTATTTTGTAATGAACACGCATGGATCTTCATTACCAGTTTGTACTTTGCTGCTTGTTGAAAGTGTTAGACATCTTCTTCCCACAGGCTGCTCAATGTTAACCTCCCCCACTCTCACCCTGAAAACTGCTGGAAACAAGACATGTGCTGTCATCTTCAGCGTAACATTTAAACTAGCTTCTGTTTTTACATATAACTTGTACTATTTAACTATCCTTTTACCTTTTTAACTTTAATTTGCACTCCACACTTTAAGGTAATGAAGGCTCAGGGACTGTGCTATTTTTTGTTGTTTTGTTGTGTTATATATTTTGCACCATGATCCCAGAGAAACGCGGCTGTCTGCCCTGCCCAGTAATGTAAGGTAAAAATGACAATAACCTTGATTAGATCTGATTTGAGCAAGCCTAAAAGACAGCAGTGTTCTGCCTGAATTCGAACCCTCATTTATGACTAAATCTCCTCCAAGGACAACGCTGCATTCACATGTTCCTTGGAAGGTCCTATTTCCTGAGTTGGTGTTTACATAGGCCCTGAATGTGGAAACAACATGGATGCTACAAAATGTATTTCAAAGCTTTCTTACCAGTATTAGCATTACAACAAGGAACAAGGAAAATATCATGTTAGCCATGAAAAGCGTACAAATGTTTATGCTGCTTTCCGAGATTTTGATCTGATTTGAGGTGGCAAAATCGTTGGGATTATTCAGGAGAATTCAGGAAGTGTGGAATTATTCTGACACTTCATGAATGCAGAACAATCTCACAATGTTAACACAAATTAAAACTTAGTTTGAACACCTGCCCCATGAGTCAGATCTTCTCCATAATGTGGTTCTCTTTTGGCCCATCCTAACCTTCCACCAAGTTTCATGATGATCTGCCCATAGTTATTCCATAATCCTGATGACAGACAAACATATATACATTATGAAATGAAATACAAAACAACATAGGCATCTTAATAGGAACCTATCTATAATTCCACCCTGTTCCCCTTTAACACACATTATTTTAAACTTTATTTCCCCACTTTTAATTAATCTTTCCCTCCAACCTTTACACCTTACATGGTTAGGGCTGAGCCCCATGTCAGAGCATTTTAATAAGGCACAGCTTTGTCCCGCCGTAGGTCAGATCCAGCCTAATGCCACTGCCACATAATGAGGTCACCATGTCAATAGCATATGAGATGCTACTATACTACACTAATTTCAGAAAAACTATAGTGTGTGTGTATGCATGTGTGTGTGTGGAGGGCGGCATAGCAGAACGACCAACTGACCAGTTTCTATCATATATTGGTCCCGCCATAAATATGCACACTCTCTCTCCATGCTCATCACTGTAAAGGGCAAAGTACATATTGGTGGTGAATTATATATCCATTGAAAAGGTCATCTACCTCAACACCAATCTTTTGATGAGTTATGGGACAAGATGAGTGAAGAGGATTCCTTGCATTGAGTGATTCGTTTTGCCATTGTTCATCAGATACACCTTTCGTTTTGATTTCACTAACGGCTGGGATCACGATTTTGATTTGTTTCATTATGTTAGTTTTCCTGTCTCGTAAACTCACACATACTTGCACAGAGCACACACAGTCTGCTTTTGACCCATCCTATTACTAGGAGCAGTGGGCAAATATTTTACAGCGCACCAGTCCACACTCCATATTTGAAGTCTGTTCGGGGACTTGAACCAGCGACCCTACGGTGCAGTCCAAGCCCCTACTGACTGAGCCACTGCCGGACACATTTTATTTTTTATATAAGTCTATATGGTAAATAAGTGGAGCCAACATTATGTTTGCTAAGCTTAAATTAGCATAACAGTTTGGCTCAAGTCTTCCCCATACACAGCAGGCCACACTCTTTTTGAAGCTATAGGCCAGGTAGTCGGGCTGTGTATTGGCAAGAATCTGATTCATTTGTATAATGATACAGGGGTTATGATTCAATTTATTGCAGTATATTGTGATGGCTTTGAGTAATACTTTGTAATGCAATCAAAACAGTGGGATCTGTATGTATCACAGTCCTTATAACATCAAACACCGTAGCACTACTTTTGGTGTAATCTGAGCAACATTTGCCTGTATAACAAATGGGGGTTGCTTGCTGGATTGTTTAGCTTAATAAAGGAAAGGTTCTTTGTGTAACTTGCAGAAAATTACTGCTTTTAAATGACACCTGTAGTCGTGAGGTGAACAGCAGTCATCATTCTGCTGCAACCAGGGGTGGACTGGCCATTGGGAATACCGGGAGTTTCCCGGTATTCCCCCCCCCCCGTTGACAATTGACTAGCGGTACCGAGTTACTCACACGTTATTGTGGTTTACACTGGCTGCTGTTAGCTGATTTGCTTGCTTACACAGATTTCTAGCGTGCTAATGTTAGCAAAATACTTTCTTGAGTGAAGAACGTAAACTAATTCATCCAGAGTCGATGGGTTGATCTTGCTGGTAATTGTTAAGTTTGTCTTCAAATAACTGTATCAGCTCAGCGTTACGAAGCAACCAATGCCTAAACCATGCAGCATAGTATATACATACCTATACAAAGCCATGTTAAGGAAACTTCCATCCCTGATCTCAGGGCGAATTGTAAGTGGCTACTGCCTGAGATCGAATGCTGTGGTTTTATTAAATGTGCCAACTGCTGGGACTGTCTTAGGGAAGATAGCTTTTAGATGCGCAGCTCCTCTGTCTTGTCTGCAAAGGAATGGAAGCTGAGCAATTTGGTTCCACTAAATGTTTTTAAAGCAAGGATAGATGCTATCCAATCGGAAACTGTTGGAACCTGTAAATGTTACTAGCTATGCAAACTGTAGTCGCTGTAAATATGCTGTATGATGTCCTTTTTGTTTTTCTGTTATGTTTATATGTATTCATGTGGAAACTACTCTCAGCAGGTCAGCCTTGAAAAAGAGATCAATGATCTCAATGGGATTCACCTGCATAACTAAAGGTTTGAAATGCAATGAAATAGTTACAGCTAGCTGGCTGGAGTCTGAGCTTCTCCTCTAACTTTTGGCATAAAGTAAAAAAGTGTATTTCCCAAAATGTAAAACTACTCCTTTAATGCATTTTCTCTCTCAAAATCTTCATGAACAAAATCTTCATTCAGATAAATTCATAGTTGTAACGTTTTCACAAGTTTCTAAAATGCCAAACTTTTTCAGTGTGATTCTCATAGTGTTTCTTTGTGACCTACCAGGTTTTACTCCGCTCTGAGAGCACTTTTTCATTGCCTGAAAAAAAAACATGAGGTGCAATGAAACTGAGAGGGCAAGATCAGCACTGAATTGGGTTAAATAATTTAGTTGATGGAAAAGATAATTAATGGGGGAAGGAGTCAATAGCTAGTGTGGACATTAAAAGTGTGCGTGCGTGCGTGCGTGCGTGTGTGTGTGTGTGTATGTGTATATGTGTGTGTGTGTGTGTGTGTGTGTGTGTGTGTGTG
This sequence comes from Notothenia rossii, assembly GCF_949606895.1. Classification (NCBI taxonomy): domain Eukaryota; kingdom Metazoa; phylum Chordata; class Actinopteri; order Perciformes; family Nototheniidae; genus Notothenia; species Notothenia rossii. The sequence continues at coordinate 71,814,620 of NC_136903.1, read as the reverse complement.
TGTGTGTGTGTGTCTGTGTGTGTGTGTGTGTGTGTGTGTGTGTGTGTGTGTGTGTGTGTGTGTGTGTGTGTGTGTGTGTGTGTGTGTGTGTGTGTGTGTGTGTGTGTTTAAAAGGTGGGGCCCAGGTGGAGGGGAGAGGATCTCATCTAAAAGCTATGAAAGATTTAATAGTGAGAGAAGACAGGAATGACAATGTCTGTGAAGGCATGCAACAAACCAAATCCCCCAATTATATCTGGCATTTGACTGTCTGTCCTCTTTACTCTGCACTTTATGCACACCCTATACAATGAAAGAGGTTAATACTGTTTTTATGGACTTGATCCGTCACAAAACGATCTAGGATGTGTGTATTTGTAAAGTCTATAAAACCAAAGCAGTAAAGACCATCTTGTGAAGGGATTACACCGGCTAGGCCAAAGGGCCAGGGGTGTAAATGTTTGGGGTGCCAATGGCCCTTTTACCCCCTTACTATCTACCTACCCCCCACTTCAGGCTTTCTTTCCCAGACACCTCCGATGGGCAATCTCAATCTTTTTTTTCTTCTCAATTACACACATTTTGCACAGCTGTGACGCTATTGGAGTGACAAATCTGGATGACAGAGGTAAAAAAAATACCAATGGTCCCTTTACCCCCCCACTGTCTGGGCTGTTCAACGTTTAAATATTATACTGAGCATCATATTGCTTTAATCTTAGTTGTTAGTTCATTTGAGCTATTGTAAAACATTTAAGTTGAATTTGGTGGAAGTGAGACCACAGGTTAACAAACAAGTGCTAGTTTTTATCCAACCAATGTAAAGCATTGTGAACATGCTCCCGGTTTGGAGGGTTAATGGAAGACAAACAAAGTGTCCTTTCAATCTTGTAATGTAAAGAAAAAAATCCTAAATGAGTCACCAAAAAATTTCTCTGCACTCATTTTGACCACATGTGACTGTTAAACCAGGATGGTCTTGGGGGCCTGCAGTAAACATGGCTGATATTGGGTAACACTGGGTTTTTGCACATATGTTTTTTTTAGTTTCACTAAAAACTGCTGAGCTGTCCCCTGTTGAATGCTTACTGGCCCTCTCACTGAATCTTAATGTTTTAAGAATTAGAGCATATCAATGAACAGCAGCCCAGCAGGATGAAGGTCTGCTCACGAGCAAATTGCTGTCTGATCATGTACCGTGTAAATTATGTGCAGAGAAAACACTGTTAGCCATCAAACACTCAGCCTACGTTGACTTGTACCAATGCAGAGCATTCCTCTGTGGTAATCCCCAGGACGTCACTCTTCTGTTCTGCAGCACACATGTCAGATTCAGGGCTCCTCCACAAAGTCAGGGCTTAGTACTTCAAGCTTGTCACGGATCTCCAGATGGAAGCATTCAAGGCTTTTTTCCAGGCATTTGTACTTGTTTATTTATTAGTGCTAAAGTCATAGTTCCTCAGAGGACAGTAGCCAGCTGTTGCATGTTGGCTTTGTTCCACCGAGACCTGGAGGATTGTTATCCTCTGATCGCTTGGCTGTCACTCTCTCTTTGTCTCTCTCCCTTTGTGTGCAAGTTGTACAGTTAATTACAGTTTTCGTTTTTAGTGTAAAGCTGTTCTTAGTCCCACCTCTGTATTCTAATTTCATCCTGCCCTCATTTATGATTTGTCCTGGTAGTAAATTAACGACTTTGAAGAAAGCTGAGAGGGTTAATAATTATTCTTCATATAAGAGATTGGAAACAGCATGAGTGATTTCCCCTAGTTTATTTTTTAAGAAACCATCCTTTGGATACTTGTGTTGATTATTTGGCTTGTTTTGTGGAGACTTTGCTTTCGACATTAATTCTTCAACACTTTATCATGATGCTCTTGAAACTCTATTGTTTAGAAACAACTTAAAACAATTCAGAGAGGTGTTGGTTATGAAATCTGTTTTGAAGCCTAGCTGGAAGAAAATGCAGCAGCAGTAGTTTCAACAAATGCCCTTAAGCGATGTGTTTTCTGTATGTTTAAGTGACAAAGCCCTCAATGATCTGAGATATCTTGCCAGTCAGAAGGAAAGGAGAAAGTTGTGTAACAATGTTTCAGAGCCCCAAAGTCTGCAGACAGAGACGTCCATGTAGAAAAAGAGGTCCACATACTTGGACATGAGACTGCTCCGTTCTCCCTCTAATATATTCATAGTAAAAGTTGGTTTAATGTTGCCTATTCTTGACATGTTTTATTGTTACCATGCCAAACATGATACCCTGACATTAACAAATGACTATTTTAACCCAAAGTAGTATTTTTCTCCAGCTTTAAACTTAACTTAAAGTTATTTTTGTGTCTAACTACCAAATCTTGTAAAAAGAATTACTTTTTCCCCCCAAAAATTATGAAGACTCGTACAAAAACAATCATCACTAATGATCCACTATTGGGGTTGTGTCTGTAGCTGGAGAGACTCAGCCCTTTTCATGGATATTTTTATTTTGTAAGAATATCCATTCAGACGTCAACTTTTACAAATCTTAGCAATAACAACTTGTTTTTTCGCCTTCACATTACCAAACCTTAGTGGTGCCAGATTAGAACATTGTCAGCTCAGAAAATGATTATCCATGCCGGATTAAGTGTTCCTGTTATTGTGTCCAATGCTGCAGGCTGCACAGAGTGACACTGAATCAAACTCTGTAGTTTGACTGTGCAAATGATTTCCCCCTCTTTTGGTTGATTAGTATCTGCAGAATCTGCAGTTTGTTTGAACATGTGGAGCTTTCTGATCACAGTAACACTTCATAAACACAAACACGCTCACCTGCCCGTTCTTCTTCAGGTCGGCCCACATGCTCGTCCCGTCCCCTCCTCTCATCAGGACGTGGTAGGTGAAGTAGTAGATGCCAGGAAGGGGGCAGGTGAACTTGCCGGTGCTCGGCTCGTAGTAGTTCCCGACGTTGGTCACCACGTCATCAAACTTCAGTATTTCACTCCCTTCGTGTGGTTTTCTGAGGCCTGCGTAAAAGGCGATTTTGGGACTGTAGAAGGACTGCCCGTAGCCCCCGGGTCCAGGCCCCGGTGGACCAGGTGGGCCGGGCTTGCCAGGCTCTCCAGGGGGCCCTTTAGGGCCCGGAGGACCAGGAAGTCCAGGGGTCCCTCTGAACCCCTGTTTGCCCTTGCGGTTTGCGAAGTCTGGGGGCTGAGGGGAGACGGCTGTCAGCTCTCCCTGTGGGGGGGTGAAAGTGTCACACACCATCTTGCAGCTCCCAAGCATCTCGTAATGCGTGCCCCCTCCTCCGGACCCTCCTCCCTTGGTGGTGTGCACCAATAGGGGAATGGCCACCAGCAGGACGAGGACCATCGCCACGCCGACTCCAGCCCCAATCACACGTTTCTTGCGGCTGAGCCGGGAGGCAGCCAGCGTGAGGAAGTCCTCCTCCCCCTTCGCTGGAATCGTTGTGCCGGCCAGACTGAAAGCTAAAGAAACTAGGCCTACTGGATCGATAAAGTGGAGGAGGAATTGTGGGCCAAAGAAAGACAATGGGGGGTGACTCTATGAGCAGGACAGGCAAGTCTCAGACAGGAGAAAATCAGAAGTCTGGGGAAAGGGACAAATAGGTTTTTCCATTTCTTGGTTTTCAGTAAATGTGTTTTGTATCCTTTTAGTTTCCTCTGGTTTGCAGCGTCAAAGGGTTAAAGATAGTGCATCATTTTGCAAGACAAAAATTATTTGAATATTTTAACAAAAACTGAGCATCGCCGTTGGATTTTAGGCGATTGCTTTTCTTTTTCCAGCTCTGTGGATGTGGTGGCTCCAGTGAAAGCTTCCGTTTCTTAGGCAGCGAGCTGTCAGGTGGGGTCTACAGTATTCCCACTGGAGTTCATCTCACCCTCCACATATAGGGATGGGCGCTTTACTTGTCTGTCCAGGAATGGGAGGAGAAGAAAGAGGAAATAGCTAAATCTCTGCTACTTTTCTCCCCTATTCTATTTTTGTTGATTGGCCTTCACACCTCTTCTCTCTATACATACATTGTTGTTGTAGGAACCTGGGTTAGATTTATCTCAGCAGTCTATTCTTCCATTCAAAGTGCAGATTTGCTACAGGTCATAAAGAGGAAAATTGTGAGGACAGAGCAGGCCAAAATGCATTGAATGTGGAAACTTGTTTTAAAGGTAGCTTGGATGACGCTGAGTACATTTTCACTGAATCTAGAAAGAAAAGAACAAGCAAACACAAACATATCATTATAAAATAACTAACAAAACCAAATACATTTGCTCTTATATATTAACTTTTATCTGAAAATGTATGAATATATGTATCAAACTAATTCATTCATTTTTGTAAATTTTTCAATTTGTAATAAGCCATTTAAAATAATAATGGCAATAATAAATGCAAGATACAGATACATTATTCAATGTGCCATACTCATTTTATTCAATGTCATTGCTGATTAAAAAAAAAACCTAATTTAATTAATAAAGCAAACTCAGATAGCTTAATGTTATTACAGGCCTGCATTTATTATACTCTACAAACTCGACGTTTAACAGCAAAAATATAATACTCCTAATACTTATATACTTATCCCCATTTTGTTCACATTATCACTAGATTTTAAACACTCACAGGAAATAATGATTTCAGCAGCCAACTTTTAAGAAACTCATATCGGCTTACCTAGTTTCTTCTTCTTCTATCCTTCCCGGTTCTTAGCGTTTTTAATGCCGCGGGTTTAGATGGAAACGCCGCAAGAAAACTACTCCAGGAACGGAATGAAAATCCCCTCCAACCCTGAGCGCTTTCACCGTCGCATCGGGTGAAGTTTCGTTACGGAGCAAAGTCAGAAATCTCACTAAAATACTAACAATTGAACTTGATCCAGGACTCCTGCATGGTGGCCAGACGGCACCCTCAAAAGATACTGACAGCAGCTCCGAAGGAGATAGTAAAAAATGAATAGAAAGAGATACCTATTATAAAATAATTAAAAGTCGCGTCGCACTCCTTCAAATAAAATCACAAATTCTCACGAGTTACTTTGAGAGACTTTCGCCCTGCGGAAATCCCGCTGCAGAGCGACTTTATTTGCAGAGCAACAGTTCACTCACTTGTTGTATTTTCCGTCCTGCGTCTCTCTCCTCAGCATCTGCCTACTGCTCCTCTCCCTCCCTCCGTAACACACACACACACACACACACACACACACACACACACACACACACACACACACACACACACACACACACACACACACACGCACGCACGCACGCACGCACGCACGCACACATCCTCCCATCCTGCATGTGACCTTTTCAAAAATTCAAATGACTACATCTGTTTAATAGTTTAATCAAAGTTTGTCGTTTTCACTTAAAATATGTATTTGCACCACAGTTAGACATAAAACTAAAAACTGACATGACGATAATATTTATAATTGACTGTGTGTGTTTGACATAACACCTGCAAACTGTAATAGCAATTAATGTTTTTTATTGTGTAAAATCTCTAGTTTACTTATAAAATGTATGTTGGGATTGCCTTAGCATTTCTTCATGAGGCTTAATGAGAACACCTTGTAGAAATGTATTTTAGTCTTGCTTGGCCATTAAAGGTTTTCAAGTACACATGAGTAAGATGTAGCTTCTTGTGGTGCTTTTAGGCTGAACGGCAGGTGTGAAGAGACGTGTAGTAAGTCGATGTGGGCTGCAGATGTGAGACTGACGCGCAACACGCAGGATGTTGAAGTGAAAAGGATAAGGTGAAAGGAGGAGAGGGGTGTTCTCAGGGTTGTTGTCAATGTCTGTGTTTCTGTAGCTTTCAGAACTCGTTAGAGGAGATGCATCGCTACTGACATGCCCCTCCCCTCCATATCCTTCTGGTCTCTTTCTTATCTTTTCTCTCTCTCTCAGACTTTATAGCATTTACAAATGAATGAATCCTCAAACAATGGTGTGTTTTTCTTATGTAATTATTTCTGGGAGTGCTTATGCCTGAAAGAGCAGAGCTTTCTTTCAGGGTTAGGGTAAGGACTGTATCAGTAACACACACCTGACATCCAAAACATATGTAGTTTGAAATGCAGTTTAATTTGTTTAAATTTGATCAAGAAATATATGTCAGGTGGCATATACACAGGCATTTAGGCAGCGTAGTTGTATGAACTGTCAGTTCTGCTTCTCATTTATTCATCTCCCAACTTCAGGAGAGTGTAGCAAATATTGAATATGGATCAATAGATCACTCCCCAGAATGCATACTGTCAGCCGACTGAGCCCTGAGGCAGAAGCCAAGCCTCTGGTCACATTTGCATTTGGAGATAGAATACAACTACTGCTTGTCAGAAAGTGGAAAACTGTGTGGTCTCTGCATTTTTACAAAATTGGCAAAACAGGTAAAGAGGTTAAAGTCTATATTTGTGAGTATATGCTTTTAACAGTATAGGCTACTCTCTGCTTTTATCCACTGCATTCTTGGCCGTGCTTCTTTATGCGCCCTTTATGGCATGTGTGTGAGATGCTATATGCATACATATGTGCACACATACACATGTAATTTACATTTGAGCTCTGACACACTGGTGACACACTCAGAGGCCCCCTGCATTTAAATTATTATTGCCAAGAAGGGAGGACAATTTAAAGAGAATTAGGTTTTTAGAGCCCTATGAAATATTAACTAAGCCAATGAATATATCAGCTGTGAAGCAATAATGTCTGTTTCCTCTTGATATATGATATCATGTTCTTGTCTGTACTATATCATCCTCTCCTATGTTTAAGTAAAGCTCAGGTTTACAGAAATAATCAGTTGGACATTTTCTTTTTGATTTGAAGAATTTAATTTGACAAAATGATTAGCATGTTAAATCTTCTTCCTTGTCCCTTACACTGATTTCTCCTTTATGACCTTCATGTGTCTGAGCTGTGAACATTTGATTGATATACATGTAAGGGCTTCACAGCAACAACAGATCTGAAAACCAGAGGGCTACAGGGTTAAGTCTGATGGGAAATGGCTGCTGTTGTTAACACAACGGTCCACTGGCTCAACCCCATATATAAGCAAGAGCAGGAGAAAAACTGAGTCAAATGCTGTAGTACACAATAGCTGCTTATAACAGAAGGTTTTTCCCAGGTTAGTAAAACTCGGTATGTCTGAGTAATAAATTGTCATTAAAATCACAAGAGCAGCTTTAAATTGAATCCAGTAAATTGTATTTATTGGCGTCAAGCCTTAAATCTCAACTTAAATGATAACTTTAGTATCCTTCAACGCAGAACCTATCATCTGTATTTTTGTGTCTAAATGACTCAGTTTTTGTTTGTGTTTGACAACATTTTAGAAACATAAATACAATGCAGAAAATATGTACCTTTTGCCTGATGGGTCCTCTTATGATGATGCCTAACCAAGTGTCAATCCTAAATCTTTCAAATGGCATGTCTAAATATTCAACAATGACATTACAAATCTTTTAGATAACATTAAACTGCTAACACAACAAACTCTCACAATTCCCACCATTGTCTTCCAAGTCAAGTCGCATGACACAATAACAAATAGACAGGATCAAGGGAAAGGTTTTGCAGACTCCTTTCCATAATGTTGTCAGAGACTTCAAATAATAATCTGAGCTTGTCTGTGGCAAGAACAAGAACTTTAAGCACTTATGCAAACTCACGGTGTGGAATTCGCCATTAGGATTACATAGTAGCTTGTTTGCGGCTGCAGCACTCAAGCCACAAATTAATGTACCATGTAAAGCTAATAAAGTGGTGAAATTGACACAAACCAGATATTTTTCTCTGACTTCACATTAGTTAACAGTAACCGCACACTTAATCGATGACAAATGGTAACTGCACTCGTTTTATTTAGGTGTGGTGAAAACAGAGGAAAGGCATTTTGCTGAAGCCCTACCAGTCTCTTGAAGTTGCACAAGAGATAGCGGATAGTCAGCAATATGGGAAAAGATAGTGCTTGCAACAGGATAGCAGAAGAGAGAATACAATAAATATATGTGCCGTGCAACGCACATTATACAGAGGGTTTTTCAATGCTTCAGCTTAATGTCGGAAAATTGTCGGAATTCATGCTGATAATTCAGAAATCATGTTATAATTAAGTCACAAATTAACATGATTACATTTTGTAAACGATTGACAGCATTTGCTTGGAAAATAGAAATGTGTGTGTTTACATATATTTACGAAGCACTGATATAGGGCTATACAAGGAACCCGAAACACACACAGAAATCTAAGTATTGTTTAATTTGACTTGTTATTATATTTGTGCTGTTCTTGTGAAGGTGTTTTTGGCGACATCACTTTTGGCAAGAAATTGAAGGGTTAGCTTTTTCCAAACCTTTTTAAATGTATGTATGTATAAAACCTTGGTGGCATGATAACAGGTGGATGCATTGTTGTGATCATTGAACCACAATTATGCATTATCGTAAATGTACATTCTTTAGGGTGAAATTACCTTCAGTTACAAAACAGAATTCATGGAGCTGATTGGAGTTGTATGACTTGCTGAATCTTTTCAACACGGCAGCTTGACCTCAGCTCTCTGCAGGCAAATAGACTACTCTGTTAGTGGATTTACGGTCATTATAACAGATGTTTTGTATTGGAATGAGTTATTGCAGCTGATACACTCTGGTTTTCAGGGCAGCGGCACAACGGTATAGATAAGACTGGACAGAGGTGATTCACCAGCAGGACACTGTTAAGAACAATCAGCAAAACCAATCAGGACATGAGCGGAGAGTCAGCATGTGATCCGAGGGGTTACCATGGTATTAACCAGCTAATTCAAGGTGGAGGTGCTATCTACACGGCAGGGCACACATACAAGCCAAGCAAGTGGCTGTGGAAAGGGCTTAACCTGACCTGCAATCTCACAGGTCAGAGAGCGAACGCGAAGGAGAGAGTGAGAGCCAGACAAGGACGCAGAACGGAGAGGTGGCGAAGGTAATGGAAATGTTGGGGTCACAGCATTACATGGTATACAGTAACATGGGATGGTTTAGTGTGTGTGTGAGACAACGTGCAGTGTAAAGTTAATTTTCAATTTTTCTGCATGGGTTGTCAAGACTGTCTCCTCAAGAAGTTGCTTCTTCAATTGCAACCTATGTTTACGTTTACCTGACAAGGACCTCTTGTGGATGTGGAAGTCATTACCCCTGTGCTCCATCAGGAAAGTAAAGTGACAGTGTTATAGCTCCTCTTACCATGAAGACCCACTGCAGCTTGTCCATCAGAAATGGTGTCTCTTAACAAGGTATGTGACTTTGTGGCAAGCAATGTTCTTTTTTGTTATCTTGACAAGGGAAATACAAACATTTATCCACAGCAAGTGGAGAGGGTGTTCAAGCCTTTCACTTTAAGGAGAGCCCCATTTGAGACTCATATATCCCGGATGTTAAAAGGCATTTTAATTCAAACGTATAGAGGTAAAATATCGATGATACTATGGCCCATACAAAACTTATTGACAGACTTGCCAAAAGTGTCAGGTATTATCTGGTGTAGTCCACTGTTCAAGTTTCCTCGTGGGTTAAAGAATAATTCACTTTGCTCTATAATCGATTTGCTAAAGTCCCCTACTCTCTCGATGCTAAGAGCAAGGTAATATCTGGGTGCAATTGAAATTCCTTTAATCAAATGAAGAAATTACATTAATTCAATTAGTCATTGTATTTGCGACAAAGAGGAAAGAATGAAAAACATTGAGAACATCATTACAGATGAAAACCCAAGTTAGAAATGTTGTGGATTTAGTGGACTCAGACCTGAGATCTAACAGTCGCTTGAATGCAATAATTTCATTAGTTATCCTGTCACACAAATAGCAAAAATGTAATGTTAAAAGACACTCATTCTTCCCTTTTTTCCCAGCAGGGTGGACTATTATATTGGTCTCTTGTCTGGTGTTTCAAAAAAGGCTGTTAGACAGCTTCAGCTCAACCAGAACTCTGCTGCCAGAGACCTAACGAGAAGCAAGAGGACTGAGCACATTACCCCTGTTCTTCAGTCTTTACACTGGCCTACCTCATACAGAAGAATACATTTGAACTGCTGTGCTAGTGGTTTATACACCGCTCAGTAATCTGTGGCCAAATGTCTGATCTCTTTGAGGAATTTAAAACCAGGGAGGACCCATTTAGAAAACAATCAGCTAGCGAAACCTCTGCTGCAGTCAAGTAGTCAAATACATGAAGTCCTGTCCTTTCCAAACTATACTTTCTATAACCTTGTTGGAATTGCTATCATAAAGGCTAGAAAAAATGAGTAATTTAAAGCTCCAGGAGATATACTATGACAGTGTTGACATTGTTTTTTATTAAGTTTGGATGACTTTTTGTTTATGGAAGATCTACCTCAAGATTCATTTTAATGTTTTATGTTATATTATTTATATATAATTATTATCCAACAGAGTATTCTTAGTTTAAAATGTTATTCTGTGGACATTTCCACAATTATTTTTTAACATTTGAGAATCCTCTCCTCTTAAAAGTGCAAGTGTAGAGTTCAGTGTCAGGTTCAGAGCAGAAGTAGGATAAGGATTTGGTCAGGGTTAAATGATCAGGATAGTTTAGGCCCCAGGATTGAATTCTACTGTAGATATTTCTCAGAGTAGAAAAAACATTGTGTGTGTGTGTGTATCTGTGTGTGTGTGTGCAGGAACCCCCTTCTCTCGCACATGTACCTCTGTCTGTGTGCAGATCTGATTATGGTCCTTGATTGCGAGTGACAGTGTGCAGATTGAGTTGCACAGCCTTTCTAATTCTCTCTATTAATGAGTTGCGCTCCACACTGCTGCCCCGGACCCCATCTATTAATCACAATTTGTCATCTGTCTTGTGCTCTCCACAGCTACCCCCCCCCCCCCCTCTCCCATTCTCTCCCCTCCCCTCCACTATCCCTCCTCTACCTATCCCTTACCTCCCAGCTGCTGATTCCATCTCATCCCTTTATCTCGTCCTGACTTACTTCTCCACACGTTGTCCGCACAACACTTGTCTCTCAATTCGCTGTCTTTTTCTGTGTTGTTCTTTGCTCTGCACCTGTTTCCTTTCCTGCTGTTTTTACTTGCATTTCCATCTTCAGCTCTAGCACTCCTTTTCTCCCCTTTCGTGCACTTGTGTCTTTCTCTCCTTCCACGGCATGGTCGAGCATACTGAGTGGGTTTTCCCCCCTGAAAATCCACATTTTAATTCTGCCAGCACTCCAAGGTTAAGTAAGCCCTCTCACATCGGTAAATAATGATTTATCACATCAATTCATATCCGTATTGGTACTTTGTAATTATATATATTGCCATAGATATATGGCTGTTTGACACATTTTAAACATACTGAACGGCTTATTTAAAGCTTCAAACACCACAGTTATGGATATTATTCTTTAAGCATTACGGCCCGTCCACACACAGGCATGAAAAAAATCTTCATATTCCTATTCATAGCTTTGATTGTGCTAGATTTATACCAGTGTGTAGTTACAGTAACATACAGGAAAGTTGCATGAAATCTAGCATGGACAGAAAGAGAGCCTAAATAAGAGTACAATGTACAGTTCATTACGCATGGATCAAAAGTAGCAGCCAAATCCCTGCTGAGCAAATGTCTCAGAAACCCTCCACCTCACACTGAACATTAATTAGAGCTCATGTCTGTCCCAACAACCTGCTGCTACCGCCAAGCTCTGAATCTCTGCGACACAGGAAACACAGAGCGAGACCGCACACGAGTCTGGAACAGATGTGAAGCAATATTGTAAATGTCATGAATTATAAGTGATAATATACATTTTGAACAAACAGATGCCAGATTTCTGCTGTCTGCTTTCAACACAGTTGTTTGGTCAACAGCAAAAACTGTTATGTCACTTAAACCTGAATTAGAATTGGTGATCAAAGCAGTTAAAAAAAATAAAGTAATAGTTATTTATGTTAAATATATATATGATACATACAATGTTCACCTCACATTAAATCTGTCTGTTTAAATGTTCTAATCTTTTTTTCTTTGACATACTAATTATCACTATCTTATTATTTATAATTATTACAAGGTAGGAAAGTAATTACAAGTGTTTGCAAGAAAATTAAATGCTTTGTTTTTTTTGCACCCCAAACAGATACTTAAGTGGACTCACACAAAAGAGAAGTCAATGACACAAGGACTCACACTGAAACATAAATTATGTCAGCTACGTTAGGCTAGCTAGCATTAGCTTTAGCTCAAAGCACCAATGTGACTGAGTGCAGCCTCACAGAGCTGCGCGCATAAAGAAAGACATAGCCTACTGTCACGATTCTCATGTTATGTCACGTTTATAGTTTTGTAGGTTTGGGTGTTTTTGCTGTTTTCCATGTCATGTTTTCCTTTGGGTTATTGTCTGGTCCTTTTCCCTGTGTTTTCCTCTTGTCATTAGTTTCCCTGGTGTGTCTAATTGTCTGATTATGTTCACCTGGGCCCCTGTGTTTTCTCCTCCCTCCTCACCTGTGTCTTGTTGTGTGATTGAGTCTTGTGTGTATTTAAGTTCTGGGTTGTCTGTCTGTCTTGGTCGGTTCGTCTTGTTCCCTGACTAGTTCTGCGGTGAGTGTTCTGTTTTGTCATTGTTTATATCATAGCCTTGAAATAAAGGAATTTTCAGTTTATATCTGCATTTGGGTCCTGCTTGTTTCACAAACTGTGACAGTACGAACCGACCTTAAAATGGACGCAGCAGACCTTTTGAAGCTACAGGCGGAACGTCTTGGATATTCTCTGGAGTATATTTTTTATACGTGGAAAGGCGCCTCATCTAGACGGGGTAGAGAGGCTGCATTGAAGGAGGCACGTCAGGAGGTTGCTCGCAAGCCCTGGCTCTGGAGCTTGTTGCCCGAGTGGCTTAGGATTTTTTTCATGTAGCCCTGAGAGCCAGTCCTCATTTTCTGACCCTTTCTTGGGGTCTGGTCTGGAGTTTGGGGATCCACGAAGCCTCCAAAAAACTCCTAAGAGACGCAAGGCCAGGGTTCCGCGCCCAACAGCCATGGTTCCGGCTCCAGCGCCAGTCCCAGCAGCCGTGGCTCCGTGCTCCAGTACCGGCGCACGCAGCTTTACCTCCATACTCCATTACCTGGCTTACACAGCCAGGGTCCAGGCTTCCGCTCTGCGCCCAGCAGCCATGGTTCCGGCTCCAGAACCGGACCTTACAGCCATGTTTCCGGCTCCAGAACCGGACCTTACAGCCATGTTTCCGGGTCCAGAACCGTACCTTACAGCCATATTCCCGGCTTCAGTGCGGGCTCCAGTAACCATGGTCCCGACTCCGGCTCCTCGTCACCTGCTGACTCATCGGCCGACGCCAGCTCCTCGAGTCCTGTCGGCGTACCGGCCAACTCCAGCACCTCGTCTCCTGTTGGCTGTCCGTCCGACGCCAGCTCCCCATGTCCTGTCAGCATACCGGCCGACTCCAGCACCTCGTCTCCGGTTGGCTGTCCGTCCGACGCCAGCTCCCCGTGTCCTGATGGCTGTCCGTCCGACGCCAGCTCCCCGTGTCCTGATGGCTGTCCGTCCGACGCCAGCTCCCCGTGTCTTGTCGGCATACCGGCCGACTCCAGCACCTCGTCTCCTGTTGGCTGTCCTTCCGACGCCAGCTCCCCGGGTTCTGTTGGCGAACCAACCCACTCAAGTGTCGTTGGAGGTCCCGCAGACTACCCCGCTGCCGAGGGTCCTTCCAACCCCATGTCCTGTGCCGTTGGAGGTCCCGCAGACTACTCTTCTGCCGGGGGTCCTGCCAACCCCATGTCCTGTGCCGTTGGAGGTCCCGCAGACTACTCTTCTGCCGGGGGTCCTGCCAACTCCATGTCTTGTCACGTTGGAGGTCCCGCAGACTGCCCCGCTGCCGAGGGTCCTGCCAACCCCATGTCCTGTGCCATTGGAGGTCCCGCAGACTACTCTTCTGCCGGGGGTCCTGCCAACTCCATGTCTTGTCAAGTTGGAGGTCCCGCAGACTGCTCTTCTGCCGAGGGTCCTTCTAACCCCATGTCCTGTGCCGTTGGAGGTCCTGCAGACTACTCTTCTGCCGGGGGTCCTGCCAACCCCATGTCCTGAGCCGTTGGAGGTCCCGCAGACTGCTCTTCTGCCGGGGGTCCTGCCAACTCCATGTCTTGCCACGTTGGAGGTCCCGCCAACTACTCTTCCGCTGGGGGTCCTGCCAACTCCATGTCCTGTCGCGTTGGGGATTCCGCCAACTGCTCTCCTGCCGGGGGTCCTGCCGGTCCTGTGTCCTCTTCCATGGGGGATCTTGCCAACACCGGCTCCTGACCGGCCTCCGGAGCTGTCTGGTCTTCACCCCTCCTCGGACTCTGCCTTGCCCCTGGGCTGTCCGCCCGAGATTCCCTCCATGGACTCTGCCTTGCCCCCGGGCCGTCCGCCCGAATTCCCCTTTTTGAACTCTGCCTTGCCCCCGGGCCGTCCGCCCGAATTCCCCTTTTTGAACTCTGCCTTGCCCCCGGGCCGTCCGCCCGAATTCCCCTTTTTTGAACTCTGCCTTGCCCCCGGGCCGTCCGCCCGAGACCCGTCCTCCAGACCCCCTCCAACCACCCTGCTGGACTTTTGTTTTTTTGGGACGTCTGGAATCCGTCCCTTGAGGGGGGGGTTATGTCACGATTGTCATGTTATGTCACGTTTATAGTTTTGTAGGTTTGGGTGTTTTTGCTGTTTTCCATGTCATGTTTTCCTTTGGGTTATTGTCTGGTCCTTTCCCCTGTGTTTTTCCTCTTGTCATTAGTTTCCCTGGTGTGTCTAATTGTCTGATTATTTTCACCTGGGCCCCTGTGTTTTCTCCTCCCTCCTCACCTGTGTCTTGTTGTGTGATTGAGTCTTGTGTGTATTTAAGTTCTGGGTTGTCTGTCTGTCTTGGTCGGTTTGTCTTGTTCCCTGACTAGTTCTGCGGTGAGTGTTCTGTTTGTCATTGTACATATATATATATCATAGCCTTGAAATAAAGGAAGTTTCAGTTTATATCTGCATTTGGGTCCTGCTTGTTTCACAATCCGTGACACCTACTATGGATAATGTCCAGAACGGTGTCCTTAGTTTCCTTTTGCATACACAACAGGAGATTGTCCTTGGCAGGAATTGGTCTCCCTTACTAGTTTAAATACTATGTTTGGGTTAGGCGAGGGTTAGCATATCGTATAGGAGCCACCTCATGATGCAGAGAACACGTAGCCGTTTTGTAATCTGTAAAAAAAAAATAGAGTTCACCCTTTTCCTTTAATTTGTCTGACGCTTTCATTGTCAACCATATCTGACAAAAACTACGGAAAGTGTTCATCCCTTGAAAGACATTTTCTTGTAAATGAACACTTGAATGTTTGGATCCAAGTTAGATAGTGCTCATTGTTAGTGACCAACTCTATTTACGCAGTGGATTATTCAGACATAACATTAACACCAACTTCATTTTATGGGAACTGCAGGGTCAAAAAGTCAAATAGATTTGTAGTCTGAAAGATTTGGACATTTGCATTCTAACATATTCCACTGCTCCTCTGGGTAATAACAAGATAATTGTAGGGTTGCAATGGTGTACAGAACATTGACTCACCATATCATGTTTAGATATAGGTGAACTGCAGACCCAACCCAGCTACAGCACATAGATGTAGATATCTAAGAGGTGATATGGTAGATTTTAATCTGATATTCATTTGCGAGTGCCTGTCAGGGGATGCAGCCTCCTGCCACCAGAGATAACGACTTTCAAAACACTCAGTAGTTCATTTAAACCAGCCCAATTGCACGGAAACCGACCCACACACCCTCACGTTCCCACATAAAAAAAAAAAAAAAGGGTTGTGAATAATTTAATGGTGGTGATCCTCTCGCTGCTCAGAGGTCACAGCCTCTCTAAATGATGACAGGAGATGGATCTGGCGACTCTGTCTGGTGGCTCGGAGCACGTCTTATTCCCTGGGACTGAGTGACGAACCTGGGCCGGTCTGGGACCCTTGTCTGCGTATGTAGTGTAGCTGTCTCACAGTTTTTACTTCACAGTTTACAAATACTTCTTGCCATGGACCGTGAATCGCGCACAAATAAAATCAGTCCAGAGGAGTTGAGTTCAGCACGGAGCAAGATGCAGTTACAAAAAGAAAGAAAAAGAAATGGAACACAGCAACCCGTGACGAAGGACAGAAAGACAGCCGGGGTGGAAGAGAGAGCGAGGGATCATCCAGTAGGGATGACAGGGGCAACAGAGAGAAGAGAGAAAAGGAGGGAGAGATAGTGAAGCGAGACATCGATGACCTTCTTTTAGCTCTTAAACCATGCTGTTCATGCCATCGCATCACTCAGAGACAAGAACACCTCCCATACCCTGCTGCTGCGACATGAACATGACAGGGGCTGTCTGATATACTGGACAATGCTCTCTAATGCACACACACACACACACACACACACACACACACACACACACACACACACACACACACACACACACACACACACACACACACACACACACACACACAATTTTCCTTTTGAAGCTTTGTGTGATTCAATCTACAGTAAAATATCAGATTTCATCTATCATGACTTTCCTCATTATAACAGGTTCATTCTGCAACCCATGACAGCAATGGGCCTATACATTAACATGCAAGACCTTTTGATCATGTACAAGTATAATGCTGGAGACATGCTACAATCCACTATATTCATTTGATGGCACAAAACGAACTGAGCTTCTAATTGTGCTTATTTTCTCCTTTTTTTATTACGTTTTCCAGTGACCCCACATCTTTTTAGTATACTTTAATTGGTTTTCACACATCTTCTACATGGACCAACAGGTCAAGATAAGGCATATTTGCCTGGGACCTGTTAGCTTTAGCATGTCTTTTAGCATGTTTCTTTTGTACATTTCATGAGCATATTTAAGAATATTTCAAAAACAATCAGCTAGAAAAATTGAGTCACCCAGGGAAAAAGTTTGAACCAAATCATGTAGACTTGTACTGTAGACACACTAGTACAATGTGTGTTTTGATTTTCTATAGATTAGAATCTGCACTTTATTCAGAGTTATCCATCTTTCACCATTTGGCTTGAATGAGCATTCTAACTGTGACAAGCTATCCAATTAATAATCTGTCTCTCTCACGCTGATCTATCCATCTCGTAACCTGCAGCCCCTACCTGTCTTCGCTGCTGGGTAAACAAGTGCTCCAAACACAATTACAGTAACAAATCTCCCCCCTGCACTATTTCTATTTTCCTCCCACTCAGTCTGACCCGTTCTCCCTCTTTTCAAGCTTTATCTCCAGCTCTCGCTCTCTTTGCCTTTCCCTCTCCGCAAACCGCAAGTACAGCGACCTCATTTGTTTTTATCTTGTGGTTAACAATGTTTCATTTACCATGTGCCTTGGTGGGTTGGTAAACTAAAACTCTCCTTCTTTCTCTGTAAAAAACTTGTGCAGGAAATGATAATAGCTTGAGCTTTATTCAGACGTCCTTGCAAAAAAATTAATGACTTTTTCTGAGCCCTCTCAGTTTAATTGTGCTATTTTATGTCAGAGCTTTGGAAATAAATGGCTCCTAAGAGTTTACGGTGTATCGATCTTTTCTGATGATCAGGGTAATAGTAACTATTCATCAGACGTGTTTATCAACTGTCTAATGGCGCATTTTACTTTGCTTGGGTTTGTTTAATGGACTGCTTGATGCCCTTATTGAAAAAGCTGGACAAACAGATGTCACTTCTTCATCCTTGAATGCTCACAAAGCCTAGGAAAAGCCATCTAAATATGCTACACTCAGGAAAATCAGGAAAAGAAAATCTCCTAATGGAAACATTTCCATCAGAGTCTCCTGTACTCTCTTCCCTCTTTAGCATCTTACCCTGTTTTCCCAGCTTCAGTATGTATTACAGAATTTTCCGATGCTGTCATAACTCATTTCTCCACTAATCACTTTCCATGATTTTTCTGCCCCTGCCTATCACCTGATTAGTAACCTGCTTGTACTACTGCCCTCTATTAGCCATTAGCCAAGCATATATGCATATGGTGTGTTCCTCTCGGTTTGCTCTTAGCTGGAAACCTGTTTTTTCTCTGAACTTACATTTGACTTCATTCAAAAATGAAAGTAAAAATATGAGTCAGTCAGCTGACGTCACAGTTTTGTATGGTAAAATGCTGATTGTAAAATGATCTGACTTGTTATTCTGCATCATTGTACAAAACATGTTTTCTTTTTTAATTCCCAGCCCCCTGTTTTACTAGTTGTAGGACGCCTTTAAACATTTCAGAGAAGACGTTATCTTTCTGTGGGCTGAAGTAAGAGCAGTTTATCTGAGGAGGGAATAGGGGCTGAATGATGTCTTGAAAAAGCAAAGACAAGACGGCCATGGATTTTAAGGATCTATCGAAGCTGCTTAACTAGTGACTTATTATTTGCTGCATTCACAGCCCAGACAGTAAATCTCAGCTTACCAAACGTACCCCCTCTTTCTTTTTCATCCATCTTTTCTCGTGAGGCAGTGTTCTAACATTTCTCTCGTGTCCCCCTTTGTCTTCTTCTATTATTGTTGAATAATGGCCGTGCCTCACAATTGCTTTGATTCAGGAAATTGCCTTAGTCATTATCTCTTTAACCCCTCTCTCTTCATTTGTCAGATTTTGCTGTCTATTGTAAAACATTAATTGTTCCCTCTTTATCAACAGGCTGGATAGATGCTCACAGACTGAAATGCAGCTCTCTCGCTTTACTTACAGTGTGAGTCAAAGCGGCGCTGCATAGATACCGTATACCTGAATAATTCATGCCTCCTCTGGCTCTGCCCATGTGTTTTAAATACTGACTATAGACCAGGAAACTATAAATCATTCATCAGAGGCGTTTAAAGGCTGCTGTTAACTCTGTGTGCCTGGCTTTGCCACTTTGTGCCAGGCTTTGCCAGGTTTAGTCTATTTTTCGTCATACTCATTGGTGTAAATGCTGCGTCAGTCATTGTAAAAGGTAGAGTGAATAACAATCCCCCCCCCACATGCACCCTTCTTTGATTAAAGCCCCATAAAGTAAGTGTTTCTCAATAGGTAGCTAAAGAACAAAGCTTGATTTTTCAAAGTAAAAGCCCTATTGAGTAGCTTTTTCCTATAGGGAAGCTCAGGATGAGACTTATATTTCAAAATTAAAGCCCACAATAAGTTAACAAGAAAATAGATACGTGACTTGTTTTTCACAATGAAAGCACCACAACATTTCTTAAAAGCAAAATCAACTGTTAGTGTGCCTGTGAGAGTGACCCATGAATGTCAAAAACAAAGGTGTTTGCAGTTAATGGCTGCTACATTTTATGATTATGTGAACCATAAATCTCAGCGTCTTCAGTGTCAATGTCGCTCATAGTAAAAGAGATTTTGCAATATCGCTCTCAGTTTTTTTTCAAGCAATGAGATTTGTTTTCATAAGGGTTACAGATATTGTGTACATATGCTTCAGGTACTCATAAGTGCTACTATGACATCCTACACTAAACCCGCCCACCGTTTCGGGAAACAGCGGCATATACCTCAACAATACAGCTGTTGCTACTAATACAAAATAAAAACTGGTTTTATAAGCATTGGGATGTGCACCAAATTTGAGGCACAAAGTAAACATTTCTTGATCGCATTCTTTTTAGTAAACCCTTATCGTTTCAGAGTAGTATGTTTGGGGTCACTGACCAGTCCATGTCTGACCACCTGCTCCCTTCCTCAGTCACTCCCTCCTTTATTCAACTATATGTCTTGCTGTACTGTAGTGTGATAGAAAAGATTAAACCGTTTGAGATGCAAGGAGTTTTTCCCACTCGAAATCCCCCCAAGATTTTTTTGTGCATAACCGATGAGAGTATATATATTTTGATATAAAATACACTTGGAAGATGTTTTGAGTGTACTGTTAAATGTTAAATGTGTGTATATGTGTGAATGTGTGTGTAATTGCCGTGACGAGACAAGATGTTGAGAACTCAGTGGTGCATGTCGTCACAGCGCTTGAACGCTCCACGGATGGCCCACAGAGAGGAGGATTGAAGGAGAGACAGAAGGGGGTAGAAGGATGAGAGGCACAGAGAATGAGAGAAATATGAATAAACAATGTTTACTGTGTTTAAACAACAGGAAACTTCACTGAGATAACAGAGAAAGCAGCTGTGATATCTATGTGTGATTTTTAGTATCTAAGTGTGTGTGTGTGTGTGTGTGTGTGTGTGTGTGTGTGTGTGTGTGTGTGTGTGTGTGTGTGTGTGTGTGTGTGTGTGTGTGTGTGTGTGTGTGTGTGTGTTTCATTTCAATGTTATTGTACCCAGTTAAAACATCATTCACTGGTACTAAATAGTTTTATGAATATTTAAGATGTACAGCAGTGTTTGACGGTAAAAGTGTGTGAGTTTGTGTGTTTCTGTGATATCTGTGCAGATATATCTTTATTCAGATTCAGATGAATTCACTGGTCTGTGAATGTGGAGGAAGCTTTTCCACTCTTTATTCCTTCTGTCTCCCTCAGTTTCTGAATATATAATATTCTTTAGTACATAGTACAAACCACCAATGGCGATATTATGACTAGAGACAAGGAGTAGAGACTATAGACAAGAGAGAAAGGAGGTCTCTACGACATCCTCATTATTTATTTTAATTAAGCACTTTTAACATGTTTTAACATGACCAACTATAAAAACAGAGGATTTGATTGGATTTTGGATGCCCTGAATTTAAAACCTTAATACACAATGTGTGGAACAAGTAAGCTGCAACCTCTGAAAAGTGGAGCCAACAAGGAAGTGCCCAAAACAGTTCCTAAAACTGTCAAAAAGGCTAGCTTAAAAGGGAGTCAATCCTAACTTTCCTTTGTCTTTACCAACCAGGAGACAAGAAGATAGATTGAATAGAAATTAACTGAAAAGAACAAGTTTATGATGTTAATTGCTAGTTTTTAGTCTACTTCAATGCTGCTATATGTTCATTTTGTAAACTATAGTCCCATTTAAAAATAAAATAGACGATAAAGCAGGGGACACTTTAGGGCGGGGCTACTTTGTGATTGCGTTGTCCAGTCTGGATTTGGTCTTTGTTTTCGTCGGACATCTTTCACCCTAACACACTGGGTTTGTTTCTGTTCATGAAAATCTGAACAGGGTAAACTGTGGAAGAATCTTAAGGGCAAGTGTTTTAAAGCAATGTCAACATTTTATATAGAAGATACTAATATTTGCATTTAAACATACTGTCAAAAATATTTCCACCTTACATTTGATGATTTGTTGGAAACAAATTGCATTTCCTTTTATTCCATTTGACTGTTGTAATGTGATGTTCCTCGTCTTGCCTTACCTTTTTTCCTCACATGAAACTCCCTTTAGCTCATTTTAAACAGGATTCATCTTTGAGAAAGAAAGAGAGGAGGGATGGAGATGAGGCCTCTGAGGACGCTGTTGATTTCTGTCATGTGAGCTGCATTTTAATTCCATGTGCCAAGGCCGGCAGACTGCAGATGGACATGCACACACAAACACACACTCATATTTTGATATGCACTTTCCTGCAGTCCCTCAGTGTGATGTGTCTGTCTTACACTCTTAATACACTAACAAACACTCACTTACTCCATCAACTAAGCTGTTAACCTGTAACCTGTCCAGGCTTCCGACTTCATTCACTACAGAGTCCGTTTTGCAAAGGCATACAGTAGGAAGGTGGGTTCTATAGACAGTATATCGTTGACAGGGCATGGGACTGATGGAGCGTGTGTGTGTGTGTGTGTTTGTGTGTGTGTGTGTGTGTGTGTGTGTGTGTGTGTGTGTGTGTGTGTGTGTGTGTGTGTGTGTGTGTGTGTGTGTGTGTGTGTGTGTGTGTGTGTGTGTGTGTGTGTGTGTGTGTGTGTGTGTGTGTGTGTGTGTGTGTGTGTGTGTGTGTGTGTGTGTGTGGAGGGGGAGTGACAGGCAGTGACGGTGGGTACACAGCGTAACCTTTAGAGTGGAGTCACAGGAGCATGACGGCCAGACTCCAAGGAAACAGAGAGAGAGACAGCGAGAGGTGTGCCGGGTTGTCGAGAGGAGAAGGAGAAAGTCGACAGGTAGGGGAGATAGAAACTTCAATGTATTTGTGTCTTCTGCTCTTCTGTCTGTTTGCTTGGCCCCGTCCCACTGCAAAACTGCTAGCAGCCAAGATGTTGCATTTTAAAAAACAAAGTTCAACCATTTAGAAAACTAACACACATCTCATGTCTGTTTGTTAAAGATCCCCGTCGATATCAGGACTGCAGAAAGTCTACACATTGTTTATTGTGTACTGAAAACTAACCTGTTTCTTTTTTACCTTGGTCATTAAATCCAAGACAAACAAAAATTGCACATAAAGAGTACATATTATGTTCATTTTCAGGGTAATATTTGTATTTTGTGCCTCTATTGGGACATGCTTTAATGTTCAGAAAGCTCTTTATTTTTCTCATACTGCCTCTGCTGCATCTCCTCTTTTCACCCTCTGTCTGAAAACCCAGTCTGCTCTGATTGGTTCGCTGGCCGGCTCTGTTGTGATTGGTCAACCCCTTAGAGATTTCCGCCCCTTAACCTATGACGTCGTTAATGACGTTTGTGTTGGAGAGATAGTCAATAGAAGCGTGAGTATTACACAGTGATGTCACTATGTTACAACAGTAAACAAAGGAGTCCTATGGAGGAGTTTCAGGCAGAGGGGGAGTTTGTGGGAGAAAAACTCCTCTGGAGGTACATTTGGGATTTTAGCCTTTGCAGAACATTTACATGCACAAAAACCTATATAACACATTAAAGGGAAAACCCCCAAAAGCATAAAGTGATCTCTTTTAAGGGCTCAAACTCATTTGAAAGTTATGAACCAGCCCTCACAATTGTCTTTTTTGAAGAATAAACGGCTGCAGGTTTCTTGTTTTTCTATATCTTGATGGTTTGTTGCACTTATTGTGTATTACTTCAAATGAAGTGCCAACTTAATGAATAAGCAAATGTAACCGGGGCCGCGCACACGGTCTAAAGTTTAGCTGTTCCACTGATCAAATTTGCCCTTTAACTCAAATTTATCAAACAGCAAAAACTCCACAGATTCAATTAAAGAAACACGATACAGTTGGCAGTCAACAAAAAGGTTCAAGACAAGGATTTTCTCCCAAGAGTATGACATTTATTTATCAATATCAGACACATTTACAAACAAATTTACACAGACAGTTACTGTTGGGAGGGGGTAGCAAGCAGGTCAAATCGAAATATTACTCACCGCCACTCACACACAGACACAGCAACTGAAAAGAAAGTGATAAATTAAGAAAGGTGCAAAATTAACTAAACACACACACACACACACACACACACACACACACACACACACACACACACACACACACACACACACACACACTTAAGGGGCAGTGAAGTGCACGTGAGGGCCTAACACCTCTGAATCCCAACTCCCAAGGCTGCCGCTCACGTCAGGGGTGCTGGATCCCTCAACAAAAGACACAAAGCACAACAGTATATCAATTCATTGGATAAGATCAATTGAGATCATAAAAACACTAATACTCTTGGGGGAAAATCCTTGTCTTGAACCTTTTTGTTGACTGCCAACTGTATCGTGTTTCTTTAAATTGAATCCGAGGAGTTTTTGCTGTTTGATACATTTGAGTTCAAGGGAAAATTTGATCAGTAGAACAGCTAAACTTTAGGCCGTGTGCGCGGCCGCGGTTACACTAATATAAAGAGATATATTTAGATGTAATCATTTACTAGCTTTATTAGAATACTCACATGCCCTTCTGTATGTGAATAGAGTTATTGGAAAGGTGAAATAGCATGTCCCTCTAGCTTAATGCTATAAGCTAACCCCGCTTCATTTTTTTAAACAGTTTGCATGAAAACAGCAGGTACAATGTTCCAACATATTGGCAAAGAGTTTGCCAACTGTGTTTTAGAGATATGTTCCCTGTTAAAGGTTGTGTGAGTTAAATATCTGAGTGAACTCGTCCTTTTCCACCATGACTTAATTACACAGAGAGACTTAATCATTCCTCTTGTCCGGCGGCACTGATGCTAATTGGTGTCTTGTACACACCCCGCACACATGTACGTTTCTAGCACCCCCTCTACATATGTAATGACATGGTGCCTATTTACACTTTACACACGCTCATGGGCACGCACTGACACGGCTTAATGTCTGCCT